>NC_134827.1:95867090-95920611 GCF_004210375.1 Tachypleus tridentatus | reverse complement strand
TTTTCTATATAAAGAAAATTACAAGGTAAATTTGTAGGTGCCTTTATGCCTCATTGGTTACCATGGTAACCGTCTTTTTTGTCGTATATACCTTTGATTATGTGGGGTTATCAGCCGGGTTACATAGTCACTCGCACGCGCGGTCGCTAAATCATAAAAGCGTAAGCCTACTGTGAATTTGATATACAACAATTAAGTCCAGTATGGTTGTCTTGATATATAGATAAACGTCACTTTTACGACTAACGCAGTTTTAACAATATAAAAACCTGTGTTTTTTTTAATTTGTTTTTTTATTCTAGATATCTCTCGAACATTGCAGGGTCCAATAGTTCGTCCTCATTTTGAGTGTCTGATTTGTAAATTTTTACATGAAAAAAACAGAAAGAAACAATGAGAACTTAAGTTTACGACTTATAATCCCTACCTTCTTAAGTATAATATGGCCAAGTGTGTTAAGGCGTTCGACTCGTAATTAGAGGGTCGTGGTTCGAATCCCCGTAGCACCAAACATGCTCGCCCTTTCAGCCGTGGGGACATTATAATGTGACGGTCAATCCCAGTATTCGTTGGTAAAAAGAGTAGCCCAAGAGTTGGCGGTGGGTGGTGAATACTAGCTGCCTTCCCTCTAGTTTTACACTGCTAAATTAGGGACGGCTAGCGCAGATAGCTCTCAGTAGCTTTGCGCGAAATTAAAACAAAACAAAAACAAACAAAACTAAACTGCAGGGACCGTCAAATAAGTTTATAAACCGTAAAACGTACACAACTACATTATCTATACCAACATAACTACATACATAATTTTCTGAAAACTATAGCAATTGCAACGTAATCAAGCTGTCTTTAAATCGAAACGATCAGCTGAGCTAATAAACAAAACCTCATTTATTGTAAATTGAATGGTCTACAGAAAGAATGGAGCATAGGACTAGAAAAAACTTGTTCTGTCTGTTACATGACACAGAACCATCACAAATTAGGATACAATTAATGAAGACAAATAAATTGGCCATATGCACGTAGATAAATTAAACGGTTAAAATCCAAATAGCCACCATTATTACACATATATATGCATGTACACACTCTCACACATAGAGTAATATAAAAGGTAACCGAGGTTTCATTATGAACTCCCAAAGAAAGCTGAGGTTGATTGCTTATTAGATTCCGTTGACGTGGTACCAGTTTATCACAGTATCGGTCATGATGTTATGGTTTAAAAGTTATTGAGTTTTGTCTTGTTTAAATATTTAAATATTCTAGGTTTAGTAAATATCTCGTTCTTGAAAACTTACGTCTAGTATTAAAACCACTTTGATTTGCATTCATTTGTTAGATTTGTTACCACCAGTTGTCCGATGGGTTTACTGGGATGAAAACTGGAGTTTTATCACATGCGATTCAAATGTTTTATTTAGCTTCCAATATTTTACAAAACCAATTACACTTTCTCAGATGGATCTTGTAGTTTGAAACTTTCAAACGAGGCCCAGCATGGCCAGGTGGGTTAAGGCGTTCGACTCGTATTTTGAGGGTCGCGGGTGCTAATCCCCGTCGCATCAAACATGCTCGCTCCTGCAGTTTAGTATAAAACATGCTGTGTACGTTTTCTCTATGGAAAATTGCAAGAATTACTGTTAAGTACCACAGCGTTTGGTTACTAGTTTTCTTCATTTTACTTATATATCTAATAAAAAGATAAACAGCAAATTAATGCAATGTTGATCAGACTTTAGCAGAACTAACAATCAAGGTTCAGTATTTTCAATCCGAAAGGCACATTATGATCCAACGCTCAGGCATAGTCGTCCACAGCTTAGAACCAATGACCAGAGAGAGGACGACCAGCTATCAGTACTTGCTGCGTGCACGCCTAATCGTACCGCGAGCAGGATCACAGTTGAAAGTGGATAACGTGTTCAACAGTGTATGAAACGCTCAAGATACTTCGAACAGCATGCTTTGTTTGTTTGTTTGTTTGTTTGTTTTGGAATTTCGCACAAAGCTACTCGAGGGCTATCTGTGCTAGCCGTCCCTAATTTAGCAGTGTAAGACTAGAGGGAAGGCAGCTAGTCATCACCACCCACCGCCAACTCTTGGGCTACTCTTTTACCAACGAAAAGTGGGATTGACCGTCACATTATAACGCCCCCACGGCTGAGAGGGCGAGCATGTTTGGCGCGACTCGGGCGCGAACACGCGACCCTCAGATTACGAAGCGCATGCCTTAACGCGCTTGGCCATGCCAGGCCTGGCCAGCATGCTTACGACTGTTTTACGTTGTTAAAGACTACTATTAAAAATACTTGATGCATAAAATAAAACAATTTTTTGCTGGATCACCATTCAAAAATATCCCCAGTTTTGATTATTTGCTTTCGATTGTAGCTCGAGAGTAGTCTAGTGATACTAGTGTGTGGAACAGATTTTCTGAAGACCTTAGTTCAAGAGAGAATCCTTCCAAACAGCCTTGTACTCTCAGTTGTAGGTGCGCTATTTGAGTAACCGTTTAGACATTGGGTAAGCTAAAGAGAAATCCCAAGGGAAAAATAATAATCAGTTTATAGAAACCTTGCTATTAGACAACCAGCCATCAGTACACGCTGTATGCCCACCTACTTGTACATAACTATTGTTTGAAAACTATATATTTGAATTCTTACCAAATTATCGTATGAAAACTACCAATCTGGAATCGTACTAAATGACTGTATGAAAACTAGATCTCTTAAGTCTTACGAAATGATTGTATGAAAACTATCTCTCTCGAATCTTACTAAATTATTATGTGAAAACAAACTCTTTGAAGTCTTACTAAGCTTGTTCCTTTGAGTTTTAACAATAATATTTAACTAGAAAACGGTGCTTTTAACCAGTAAGTAAAATAGTAAAGTGAAATTATTTAGTAGTAAAAGCCCACACCTTTTTATTCATAGAATTCTTTTTAACCGCAGCAAACTCCAGTCATTACGTTTGTTACCTATATATGGTAACCTCAATATGACTTCACTATCACTTGCTTCGATTTTTGTAAAAAATATAAAGTACTTCTAAAGCCAATTCAAAGGCATTAATGAGCGCAAAAATGTTTCTATATTAAAGTTACAATACAACAGATTACAAAAAAGAGATTAGCTAAACAACTTATAATGCTACAGGCCAAACAGTGTAACATTCTTCGAGATTATAGTCTGTGCGTAAGTTTCGTGAGGTTTGACAGATAATATTAAAAATAATTTGTTAAACTGCTTTTTCCTTGATATAAATCACATTTCAAAACCTTTACAAAACAGTAAAATATATATAGTAACATGAACCACTACTTCTGTAGCATACATATATATATGAAACCAACATTTTGAATTTCTTAAACTTGTACACTTTTACATCCAGTTTGGTTTCTCAGGCGGTTACATGATGTTTTTGTAATTGTTTCTCAAGTACAAACTAATTCAGTTTGTGTGAGGATTTTATCTTAACACAAGTTACTGTAGAAATGCGCCCAGCTCTTTGGGACAGTGGTTGAAATATGTGTTGAACGTTGTGTAATCTCAAACTGAGAAGATAAATGCGTGTTTTGATTATATATGGAATATTGTGTGACCTGTAAACCTAAAGGATAAGCACGTGTTTTGATATATATGGAATATTGTGTGACCTGTAAACCTAAAGGATAAGCACGTGTTTTGATATATATGGAATATTGTGTGACCTGTAAACCTTAAGGATAAGCACGTGTTTTGATATATATGGAATATTGTGTGACCTGTAAACCTAAAGGATAAGCACGTGTTTTGATTATATATGGAATATTGTGTGACCTGTAAACCTAAAGGATAAGCACGTGTTTTGATTATATATGGAATATTGTGTGACCTGTAAACCTAAAGGATAAGCACGTGTTTTGATTATATATGGAATATTGTGTGACCTGTAAACCTAAAGGATAAGCACGTGTTTTGATATATATGGAATATTGTGTGACCTGTAAACCTAAAGGATAAGCACGTGTTTTGATATATATGGAATATTGTGTGACCTGTAAACCTAAAGGATAAGCACGTGTTTTGATTATATATGGAATATTGTGTGACCTGTAAACCTAAAGGATAAGCACGTGTTTTGATATATATGGAATATTGTGTGACCTGTAAACCTAAAGAATAAGCACGTGTTTTGATATATATGGAATATTGTGTGACCTGTTAACCTTAAGGATAAGCACGTGTTTTGATTATATATGGAATATTGTGTGACCTGTAAACCTAAAGGATAAGCACGTGTTTTGATATATATGGAATATTGTGTGACCTGTAAACCTAAAGGATAAGCACGTGTTTTGATATATATGGAATATTGTGTGACCTGTAAACCTAAAGGATAAGCACGTGTTTTGATATATATGGAATATTGTGTGACCTGTAAACCTAAAGGATAAGCACGTGTTTTGATATATATAGAATATTGTGTGACCTGTAAACCTAAAGGATAAGCACGTGTTTTGATATATATGGAATATTGTGTGACCTGTAAACCTTAAGGATAAGCACGTGTTTTGATATATATGTGTGAAATACCTAGTAATCTGTAGATCGAATGGATAAGTGCGTGTTTTGAGATGTTTGAATTGTAATAGTACGTCATTAAAAGAAACTAACATTATAAATACTTTTAAATCTATGTGTGAGAAAGATAAATGGATATAAAGCACCTTAATTCTATACACAGACCTTTAGGAGGCTAAGTTTTCTAACTAAACCAATAAAACATACGGCCATATTTTCCCCATAGAGCGTGCATCTCAGAATTTACACACGCATACACATACTCACAATTTCTGTACCAGATAATTTATATTATCTTTTTAAATCTAATTTTATTTTCCTATACGATATGTTTTATTTGATTTATACTTATGTAATAAGAATCTTGCGTTTATTATTTTTGGATTGAATGTTGGCTCGGTATTGTTCTGCAAGGCTAGTTTCGAATCGTTGTTCTACAACGGTAGTTCTAAGTTATTTGTTCAATGTTTTTCAATAATTAATTAATATTTAACCTTATGCGAGAAACAGAATAAAACCCCATACTATAATTGTAAACTCTTGCAAGTTTCTATAGTGTTTACTATAGTAATTTAATGTCAAATCTAATTAATTAAAAACTTCTTGCTCTTTGCTCTATATAAGTCATAGATAAATTATTGTGGTCTTTGTAAACACATAGGTGAATGAATTGCGCCGATGTGTGATTCTTATATACTTATTTCTAGTATCTCGTAGAGGTATTTTGTTTGTCTGCGGTCAGAGGCCAACTCTGAACTGCAGAGGTATAGTGCAAGTGGTACTAAGCGGGCTTGACTCTATCCAATGATACGTACAGTATTAATTTTGTTGTGAAATATTGTATTAGTTAAACAGCAGTATGTACACAGTGTGTTATGTATAATCATCCTTCTACTTTCGGTTCAAAATACAAACGATACTGTAGAACATCACAAAATAGAATAAACATAAACGAGGTCTTGATATTGAGCTAAGGAATGAGAGGTCATTTCTTTAAACATCAAAATGTGCTTGGAACAAAATAAACAATACGACAGAGTACAGCAGTTATGTATATTTTTGCGCCTATCTGCCTGTTTTCCACTATAACCATCTACCTTTTACACTCTCAAAAACTTGTGAGTGTGTGTGTGTATATATCATATACATAGAATAGAGTGAACCAAACGAGCCAATTTTACATTCGATTTCATTGCAATATAAAACTGCTGTAATAGCTAAACTCTAAACTTAATACTACGTTTTTGAAACTTACAGAGTTATTATTATAATAATAATAAAATAACCAGAAAGTATTTTGAACTTACAAAGCTTTGTGGTTTAAAAGGTGAAAAAACCCGGGAAACTTTGAGTGTATAATCAAAGGACATTTTTCTTGTCTACGGTCAAACCACAGAAGAAGATAGATGTGCGTTAGGCACTCCAACGTCTTCTTAAGTTCGACTTTTACTTTGAAGTTAAACGTGATGAATGAACGTACTAATGTACATATATTTTGTTGTTTTGGTGGGGTTTTTTTTCAACATGAATATTTAAATGCTTGCACGAAGTGAATTTGGGGGAAATGACAGTAATTGCCCGAAAAAC
The DNA here is from genome assembly GCF_004210375.1 of Tachypleus tridentatus. Lineage (NCBI taxonomy): Eukaryota > Metazoa > Arthropoda > Merostomata > Xiphosura > Limulidae > Tachypleus > Tachypleus tridentatus. The sequence continues at coordinate 95,914,453 of NC_134827.1, read as the reverse complement.
TAAAATGAAGGATTTATTTTACCCAGCTGATCGTTTAAGGCAACATATTATATTACATGTTAATAATGCACTGGTACAACCAGGGAAGACTTTGGCTTCTTCCCTTATCAGTGTAATGGAGAACTAGGCGTGGCCATTCGGAGGTAACCGACAAGTTTGGTTTAATCTTAGGCAGTATTCGTGACGTAGCGAAAAGATTTGAACACTGTGGTAATCGAGACGGCCAGGGAACCAATAGAAGTAATGTGTTTGGCCAATAATTACTTAAGTCACCTGGTCGACTGCATGGTGGGCCTTGAGAGTCATTTGTCATGGGCAATGATAGGGTTAGGAATGGCGTGGTCAAAGGGATAATTTGATTGGACTGTAGAGTAGAGCGGGTGTTATCGGACGATTTCATCATTGGGCCGTCTATCTGTCATCCTTGGCGAATAGTTGACTCGTATATCATGGGACGGAAAAGAGTACGAGAGATGATGGCATTTTGTATTCTAATTAATCGTAAGGATCACCGCGTGAACGACTTGTGCACGCACGTGATACAAAATTGTTCTAATCTCCGTCACAGAAATTATTAAAGGATAAAAAGTTTGAAAAGTGCAAATGATTTATTAGATGGGTTCGAAGCGTGGCGTGTGAACGTATAAAGTTTGCGGAACAGTTTTTAAGATGTCCGTGAACTTTTCGAGTTAAAACCTCTGCAACCTATGTTCCACTTTATAAACAAACTCCGACTTTAGAAGTAAATATATTAACATAAGCATCATTTGATGTCTAGAATATAATGATAGGAAGAAAGATACGTTTCACCACTTCCAGGTTCCCCGTTGGTGCAGCGGTAAGTCGACGGATTTACAACGCTAAAATCAGGGGTTCGATTCACCTCGATGGACTCGGCAGGTAGTCCCATGTGATTTTGCTATAAGAAAAACACATAACCTCGAGAATCGAAATAATATTTCAAATGAACCAGAAAAGTAATTTTAAAGAACGGTTATAAATATTAGTTGCCGTTTCTCATTCCTCGTAAGTAAATTTCTCCAGCAAATGAGAACAAAGTCCTTGTAACTTATCTTCCTGTAATCAATGTTTATAACACTGTTTAAGTTCCGACACGACTACAAAAACAATGCTGGATAATCATGTATGTGTCGATATGTGGCCTTGCTGGGTAATAAACAGAGTAACAATAACTCGATGTACAATTCATATTAATAATGCTACCTACTTGAGTAAAAGGGCAACCTTTACTCAATGTTCATAGATATCGACCGAGATAATAAAGACCGAAGTAACAGTACATTCAACCCAACTCAGCTATGTAACTTATGTATATGGAAATCAAGTGATCTGACTAAACAAGCACTTCGTTGAAGAACTTTACTTTACGCAAATACGTTATTAGGCACACAGACAATTTAACTTTATTACAAGTATACAGAAATCGAAATATTAACTAACAAGGTGTTAAGATTAAACTAGCAAAGATCCAGAAAACATTTGCGGTCAAATTAGCAACTTTTATTACAGCAGTACTTATTGAAATACAGAATTTCTAGAAAAAACACAAAATAATTATATTCGCAAACATCAAATCCATTTGTCTTTGCCCTATCATTAGTTTAGTCTTTATTAATATACAAATTTAATCTAGAGCTCTTACCACTTTATTTTCAGGAGTCATAAGCAATGGATAAATGCAATTAATCTTCAGTTACGTGTTACATATGAAGATTACAAAAATTCCCGAGAAAAACAAGTAATATATAATAACATGCTGTAGTATTTTGTAGGTACACTTTAGAAAGGCTTATGGTATTATAAATATATTAACATATGGTTATGAAGTATTGCTCTAAACGTTGTGTTACTCCTCAAAATTCAGCCATATTATTAGGCTGCCGTTTGACTTCCTAAGTTCATTTATATAAGCCCAAATGTTTTTTAATAGTATTTACGTGCAGACCATGACTGAGAGTGATCATTCAACTTTTCTTTTACTTGTGTGTATTATGTCAAAACATTTATTGCATGCTTTGTATCACTGTTTCACTAGAAAATGAATCACTGCCCAAAACATCTTGTTCTGAATGGAAAAGACGTAATGTACAAGAACTTGCTAGTACGTGTCAGTATATAAGGTGCCATCATTTAGGTGTGACTTTTGGACACAATTTGTTGAATTGTCGGCCATGTTTATATTGTTTTTCCCTTTGCCATTAAACAAACTCTCATGGATTGTTGACAAATAATTTTAATTTGGATTTATCTGTGGAGACCAATCTTCTCCAGTCTTAATCATTTCTTTGTTTAGAGTCTAATATTCATTTTACGTATTTGGTTTGACAATCTCTCCTCAGCAGTGGATTTTGAGCAGCCATATACATATCTGTTGAGACTACTTCGTGTCATTAGATATCTTACTATTCTGCAGAATACAGTCACACTTATACTTACAGTAATGACATTGGCCAGTTCTCTGATAAAGTATTATACCTCACTTAAAAATCATAGCCCGAATTACACTTAACTTGAGTTTTGTAGACCTTGGGCTTTTAACTTTACCGTTTCCATTATGGACACGTAGTAGCGTTCATCAGGAAAGCTTTGATTTCTATACATTCATAATGTAGAATTTCTGTCTTGGGAGCCATGAGTGCATCACCATACTACTACTGGGCATAGTATAAATAACTGCCTATACATTATTTTCGTACAATAGAAGAGACAGTCCTATAATACTTTCATTTTATTCCCTGTTGCTGTAATTATTTCCAATGCTGTGATTATATTTATGTTTGTATAAATATTTTTTTAAGGGAGTAAATGTAAGAATATCTAATATCATTCATTTAAAAATAATAAAAACAAGATAGCAGGTATGAGATTTATATCATCCCTACATAATACTACTACTATGAGTTTCAATAGCCATAGGAAGGTTGTATTAGTTACCAAGTTCTAAGTACAATCAGGCTCCAACTGTAATATGTATTGATTATCTATTATTGGCTAACAATTCCTGTTTCATTCTGTACCTAAAATTTTTATATGAACACCAAATTTCTGTGAAAAAGTTAACTGCAAGGGGCCATTATAACATCATTTACACAAGTTAAGAACTTTAAAAAAACGGATACTTTGAAAGTATGTCCCCTCTGTAAACTTGCACCATTATTTTGGTTTTTGAGTTGTCATGTAATAAAAATAAAAGAAGAAATAATAAATGAGAGATCCAGACTTTTTCCTATAATATTTACAGACATTTTCAGAACTTGTGACTCATTCATTACATAGATATTGTTATAAAAGGAAACATTGTATAGTATTACGAAGTTCTGACGATTTATTTAGAGATATTTGAAATACCGTTTCTACGAACAGTGGGGGGCCATCTGTCTGCTTAATATATATACGTATTTACAGTTGTTGTACAATAGAAATAATATAGATATATTCAGTAAAAAAGCTTGAATGATAATAAAATAAAACATGAACCACAAGCACTTAATTGGTTACTAGAGTCATGATTCAAGTGGTGTAACTGGTGTGATAGAGACATTACGTATGACCTGAAAAGGCTGCGCCAGTCATTTCTCCAAGTTACATGTAAACAACTCCTTTTCTAAATATGTCCTTTAATTCTGAATATATTTGACAAACATATGCACACTTGAACTGTGTGTAAGGTCTTTTTAAGGTTTATTTTTAAGCTTTCGGACTGCACTAATAGAGATATTGTACTTATAATTCTAATACACAGAAAACAATCATTTTAATTAGAATGATTATAGAACTCACTACATTGAAAATCACTTCTGATTTAAAAATTAAATATAATATGATTGTTTCCTAAGTTGTTTTCTAATTATGGGTATCCAAAGTGTTTGGCTGCTAAAAGCTAGGTTACAGTCATAGATCAGAATAGTCTCTCAGCCCCTTCCGACCAGGTATCGCCAGGTGGTTAAGACACTCGACTCGTAATCCGAGAGTCGCGGGTTCGAATCCCATCACACCAAACATGCTCTCTCTTTCAGCCAAGGGAGCGTTATAACGCGACAGTGAATCTCACTATTCATTGGTAAAAGAGTAGCCCAAGAATTGACGGTGAGTGGTCATGAGTAGCTGCCTTCCCTCTAGTCTTACACTGCTAAATTAGGGACGGCTAGAGCAGATAGCCCTCGTGTAGCTTTGCGCGAAATTCAAAACAGACCTTCCCTTCCCAACTTCCCTCTGTAAACGCTAAGTTTACATATCGGTACTATATCCAGATCTCGCAATTTAGAAGGTATATAAAACATTTATGCCCTTTATCAATCATCATTTTGTGCTGTAAACTATTCTGAGTATTCAACTGCTTGACTATAACTAAAGTATTATGTTGCAGAAGCTCTTAGTTTTGTCCTGTTTGGTTCTGCTCATCTAGATTCACGTACATGACGCTTCAATAATGAGTCCCAACCGACGAATCAGAATCTACTGGCTTGTGGCAATTATTAAGTTGATGGCCTAATAAGTAAGAGGAGAAGTCTCTATATTTCAGAGATATGTCTTCACTCATAATTAGTCCTCCAAAGACGAATGGCCTGACGTGTCAAAGGATTACCTTTAGAAGAAAAAAATCGCATTGTAACTCTTCCAGCGAATGTATCTTTTTAATAAATGAAGTGAGGAAAGAAAAAAACAAGAACGCTTTAAACATTTCGAGTCGAATTTCGTGGTGCCTCTGATCTGCTCCATGTAGCAGCCACTTTAAGCACAATGTGACAGTGACTGAGAGCTGTACACACGTATACATATTGCTGTGAGTCGTGTTACATACAACCGTACACCAGCGTTTATGATTATCGCATACAGTAATTTGTTTCCTATACCTTGTTATACTGTCTCCTTATACTACGAGGAATGATATTTTAAAAGGACGTGTAATGATCAAACTTCTTGGTAGGGTGCCATGGTTGATGAGCCTCCGCCTTGTTCTTCAAACACTTACAGCGCTATAGTACACCTCAAGGTTGAGCAATAATTATGGATCATCAGTAGACATAGGAAAGAGAACTATATTACAAACGTCAAAGAGTTTCGGACTTAATCAGAATGAACTTCATTGGTGAAACGTGACAATTAACGGAGTCCATATATTGTTATGTCCTGAATTAGTGGCTCAGTTACTTCGTCTCGAGTAGACGAACCACAGCTACTCATGTAACGTTTCGTCATTTTGTCTTCGGTATTAGAAATATACGTGGTTGTTCTATATGAAACACACACTCATTACGTGAGACAGTTCGTAACGTTTTCAGTACGTCAACTAGGGGAACTGGGGACAAGTATTTCGTTACATTGTACAAAATCAAGTGTTTGTTTTCGAATCATGTCACAATTTGGCCAGTAGCTGGTAAATATTACTTGTAAATCATTCAAGCGAAATATGTAGAAGAAATAATTTAATACAGTGACATTTAATATGTAAAGTGAAGAACCATGAAAAATCATTAAGACTTCCACGAATTTTTATATTTCTTTTGTTTTATTTGTTAACATTATTTCGTGTTTAGTTCTTTTATTGATTCCTTATTTAGATGCCGTTTGTTTTTTACTTTTTTTGTGTACGTGTTTTTATCATAACAAAGCCACATTGGGTTTTCTGCTGAGTTCACTGAGGAGAATTGAACCCCTGATTTAAGCGTTGTAAATCCGTAGACTTACCGCTGTACCAGCGAAGGACTTTTTGCTTTGTCTCCAATATAATTTTAAATTTTGTTTGTTTTCGAAACTATTTCTTCGATTTTTGATAAAGTTTTATAAGAGTTTATGTTTAAATTTTAGATTAAATCTTAATTTGTATATCGTATCTCGTGACTTCATTATCGTTTTTATCAGAATTTTTTTATTCAAAATTTACATTGACAATCAACGTCACCTTCGTTTTTTTCTTTCAAGAGAGATGCACGAACTAATTACCCTTTCTTATTTTATAACTGTATTTATATATCTTTTATATCTCTGTTTAGTTTCTTGTTTTTTAGCTTAGTTTTCACTCACATTTTATATTTTCGTTATTTAATATTTCAATTGTTCAGCTATTAATATTCATCTTCCTAATAGTAGGTTTTCACCTTTAAGTATTTTCTGTTGTTCGTTCAAGTTTTCTTCTTTACGTGTACACCTGCACCTTAGTGATGCTCTACGACTGGAATCTGTGTTTTATTTGTGTTTCATCTTTCGGAAACTTACCCACAGGTTTACGATGATTCGTAACCTTTTATTTTGAATTTTATTATGCATGACCTACTTGTATATTTCCATCATTAATCACTCCCCCTTCAAATCTTTCTTAGAACGCTTCTCCAGGCTATTAAAATCCAATTTAGCAACTTACGGTGACTTATAAGTTTTATTTTTCCTTGATATCTTTTATTTAACTATTTATATTTTTATAGTTCTCCGCTAGTACAGCGATAAGTCTACAGATTTGCAACCCTAAAATCAGCGGTTCAATTTCCCTCGGTGGATTCAGCAGATAGCCCGATGTGGTTTTGCTATAATGAAACATACACACATATTTTATTTCTTCAGGTGTTTGAATTTTTGTCAGGATAACTGTAATATAAGTACATGAAAATAACTGAAATATTTAGCATCTAACTGTCATTGGCTTCAACCTTCTATTACTCGGTGTTTATTAGAGAATTGCGACGTTCAGATTTATATCGAAGTTGGTTTACTGGAAGTGATGTATTATTCCAGTAATGCGATAAGTTCTAGTACTAGCTGATGGGAACACCATTACCACTAGTAAGTACATATGTTTTCAGTTTGCTTACCTTGCTATAGTCTTTCTATCACGTGCTTCTAAGGCAACCTGCATTCACTGTAAAAGTAACGTATCAGTTCCTGGTTGTGTAAGATAGAAGCGTTAGTAACCCAAACCAATATTTGTATTTTAGTTTAATGGATCCTGAGCCTAACTCTACGTTATGTGGTATGTTTTGGTAATGGGTGAGAGGTATGTGGCTACAATGGTGAATACATTATTCCTAGTGCGTTTATTTGATCAACCACATGACATCATATGTATGCGTCATTACATAACTATATCGTAGTTCCTCATGAAGTAACGTATTTATTCTCAACGATACAATCAAGTCTATAAGTTATTGTTTTATATCATTATAAACATTGCAAAGAGTAAATTCACCATATCGGATACTACAAGAAATGTTTCTTTCAACGGCTGATTCCCAAACTCCAGCTAAGCTTTCTGGAAATAATTTCTAATATGCACACACACACACATATATATATATATATTACATTTTTCTTTAGAGATACATTTTTCCTTTTATTCTAGATTGAGATTAGTTATACAGAAATTTAATGTAGTTTAAACTGTTTCTTTTGTTGGATTTCGTGCAGTTATACGAAGTTCATTTATTCTAGCTGTCCCCAATTTCAAAGTGATGGACTAGAGAGAAGACGGCTAGTCAACGTCACACACCGCCAACTGTTGAGATAATCTTCTCAGACCGAAAAATGGAAGTTATTCATGTCACTTATAACGTACCCACGGCCCCAGCGTGCCAAGCGATTGTTTCTATGGGAACGGAACGCGAACCATAGAACCTGAACTCAACAGTCGGGCATATTCGCCACTAGGCCGTGCTCGGCCATATATGAAATATCCATTACTAAGATCATACAGTTTGTATATGGTTTCTAAACACTTTTGTTGCTAAGGCAACGCTCTGCAACTCTATTGTGTAAATTTTATTTCAAATTACAAGAAAAATAGATGGTTGCATTTGTGTTAAAACGTATTCTGTTAGTTTTTTGTCTATATAAATAGGTGTAAGTGTTTTCTACTTCACGAGGTTTGATTTCAACAGTACTAAGAATGCATATATTGTACTTCTATTATTTGTATTCGGAATAAAATAAGAAACTGTCATACTATTAAAAAGGATTATCCCTAACCTTCATTGGACAAGAGGAGTCCTGAAGGCTCATTAAATATAGGTTCAAATAGCAGGTTTAATACAAACCTTAGTATCAGCTGCGGTAAATCACTATATACTTATTTCAATGGAATAATGGTTTTTCAAGGGGGTAATAGTTAACCCTCTACCCGGTGGGACACTTCTAAGTCTTTGGATTTACAACCCTACAATATGAGGTTCGATTGTCTTCGATGGACATAACTCTTTTTTTTTTTTTCTCTTTGGCCCTTTACTTTTCCCTTTTCCCTTATAAACGTCACAACTAACCTGGGATTTTTGACTGATTTTAAATAAAAATGAAAAAGCAAAAGATGACCCATCCCCAAGATTAAATGGCAGTGACCAAAATAAGAACAGACGTTAGCTGTCAGTTAATAATAATAATAAAATGAGACAAAAAAAAAACAAAGAAGGTAATTAAACTAAACTTCGGTCACTTTCTTGACTTTGGTACTTAAAATAAATTAATTAATTAATATTTAAGTCCGAGCAGCAAAGTTTAACATGTTAAAAAATAATAAACGTCTAATTATGTTGTGAAACATAATGATGAATAAAGCGAAAAAGATATGTTGTAAATCTTTCTATATTATAAGCACGATAACTTCTATTTATGTATTATATTTTAACTAAATACTTGGGTAAGTTAATGATTGTTTGTTTCTTGAATTTCGCGCAAAGCAACTTGAGGGATATATGCGCTAGCCGTCCCTAATTTAGCAGTGTAAGACTAGCGCTTCCCTCGTAATCCGAGGGTCGCGGGTTCGAATCCCTGACGCACCAAACATGCTCTTCCTTTCAGCCGCGGGTCGTTATAATGTTACGGTCAATCCCACTATTCGTTGGTGAAAGAGTAGCCCAACAGTTGGCGGTGGGTGGTGATGACTAGCTGCTTTTCCTCTAGAGTCTAGACTTACACTGCTAAATTAGGGACAGCTAGCACAGATAGCACTTGTGTAACTTTGCGCGAAATTTCAAACAAACCAAACCAAACGGCATAAAGTAACTTTAATTATGATCAAAACAATTCGTAGTCTTTAACTTAGAACAAAACTGCTTTTACGGGAGTGGGCCCAATTAAAACTACCGAAAATGAGGAATTTTATCGTCCAATTAATTAGGCTTTACTTGTTAGTTTTCAATCTTTCGGAATTCGTTCTTGATGAGAAGAATCGGGGTCTTTCCTGTGCTAAAGCACCAATTATAAGTCATCACTCACAAGAGGCTGATATCAGTTTAAATTTTTGTTCTTTACTAGATTCGGCCAGGCAGGTAATTATAGTTTACATGAAAACGTAAACCAGAACGTAGAGAGGGGACGTGACGGTAGCTACACGCAAATACTTCGACTTTCCAAAAAATGAAAAATAATTTAGACTTTTTCGCCTTAGGGGGCTGAAACGGATCTTGGGGTCTGCCTATCAAGAGTTTTTACGTAAGGTTTACCTAACCAAAATGTGGGCAAATTGCGGGAATAATCTGATGTGAAACTAGTAATCGGGTGAGGTATAATGAAAACCACCGAACATGTCACGTACTGTTTTTAGGATCGTTTATTCTGAATGAAACATATATCTGATCAATTTTGAGGGCCCAGAGCTGTCACCTTGACTTGTATCAAATTAATGTTTGTTGTCCAGAAGTGGTATTTTGAAGATGTATCTTGAGATGGCTGGTATGGGTATTAAAACGTTTATTAGTAAGCAGAGAACAACCTTTCGACCTTCCTAGGTCATTAGGTCATCTTCAGGTTAACAAAGAGAGTTTGGAACTGACCGTTGCCGGACACGTGTCTTAAGGACGAAAGTATAAAGGGGTAGCGGATTGTAGGGGGGGCGTTGCAGGTGGATGTTAGGTTATTAATTAGTATAGGTATAAAGGTGTTCCTTTATATTGGTTTAATTTTGGTTTTAGTTGTATAAGTAGGGCTTCTTTGATTTTGTATTTGTTTATATTTGTTTCCCTACTTAGCATCCGGGTGTTTTCCATGTTTCAATTTTAGTATTTTAAAGGTTTCTAGTCAGGTTTTAATATGTATGAAGTATGTTTTCCTTTGCCTTTAAAAATGTTTCAAGGAACGTTGCGAAAAATATATCCAGCTACTTGTCTATCAAGCATCCCGTGGCTCAGCGATGTTCTTGAAGATTTATTACATTAAAATCCAGAACTCGATACCTGTACAACATAGATAGCTCCTTGAGCAGTTTTATAACCAAAATACAAACAATCCAGATTTCAAATGTCTTTCTGTCTATCTAATTATATATTTGCCAATCATGGTCAGAAGTGGTGTAATGGTTAGTGTGCCTAGACTTTAAATCAAAGGATTCATGGTTCTCCGTCAGTTGGCACAAAGTTTGTGCCCAGGGTATGATAAAAAGAACGTCGGTCAAATCCCTTTCTGTGATTAACCTTAAAACTGCTCCAAATTTGAGGACAACAATTGGGAAAATCGTATTCCAGGAGTTCACATTTTTATTTAGAAGTAACAATAGAACACGAAAATGCTTTGTTTGGGAGGTAAGCCACCAAATACGGCTCTCTGATTCGCAAACTGAATATTAACTCGATAGTTTTCTATTTCTATCAGGCTTTGTTTTAAAGTTGAAGACACACGGCTGGTCCGAACTATTTCAGAAAAGTAAAAAATATAATAATAAAGGAAACTGTTATTTAGAATCTGTCTTACTTTATATTAATATGGTAATTATCCTAGACTTTTCTTTGGATGTTCTTTCCTGGAAAAACCTCGTGTTCAAAATAATATATGTAAACTTCATGGTGATTTACTGACAGCGTTATATACCGTTGTGTAGGTTTGTGTGTTATAGAAACCTCATCTGTCGTTTTCAGGCTTTTAATTTCGCTAAGCCTTGAAAGATCCTATAACTTACTCTAAGCATTCCTTTTCCCCTATTGTTTGTTGCTTGACAGAACATTGCATGGATGAAGTTATTTATGAATTAGAATTCACCAACTCTAATCATGATTTATTTTTCTTGCATTGCAAAGCATAGAGCCATCTATACTCTCAGCTTTTCCCCTTTTGTTTGTTGTGATTAATGGATTCCAAGGCACAACTAACCGTTACCACTATCACTGCCTGCTACGAATTTTGAACCGTGACAACGACAACTAGGAACACGTGTTCACGAATCCTTCCGAAGATCCACCAGATCTCTCGGCTTGGTGGGAGGCTTAACTTCATCTGCGTGACAAGTGCTTGGCTCAAACTACTGGTAGCTATTACATTTAAATTTGTGAGCTTAAAGAAGTGTTGATAATAGGGAAGATCACAAACGCAATATTACCACGTTAATGTAATATCACCGAGACGAACGTTAGCTCCAACGAGAGCAACCGTCGCTCAGTTTGACTGGCACAGCCGAAGACCCGAAGAATAAAAAGAATGCCTTGTCTTTATATCGAACGGTAGTAATACCATCGCGACGTGACAGACAATCTAACCTTGATAGGAGCTTCCTAAAGTTATCTGAGAAGGTAATTAAAGAATGACGTCATTTTATGTATACATATTATTATGCTGTTGTCCGTAGGCCCGGCATGGCCATGTGGGTTAAGGCGTTCGACTCGTAATCTGAGGATTGCGGGCTCGAATCCCGGTAGCACCGAACATGCTTGCCCTGCCAGTCCCCCTATTCGTTGATAAAAGAGTAGCCCAAGAGTTGGCGGTGGGTGGTGATGACTAGCTGCCTTCCCTCTAGTCTTACACTGCTAAATTAGGAACGGCTAGCGCAGATAACCCTCGAGTAGCTTTGCGCGAAGTTCAAAAACAAACAAACTATTTTCTGTACCAGGTTTTTTTTTCAGAACTGTCTCATTATACAGCTAAACAGTCAAATATTTTCGCGCATTGCGCAGGTTATACTCGTGACGTAACCAATACAAATTTTACATTCCCGTTAAAATCTTTATAAATGTGTTTTGTTTTCACACTTCTCTTAGTTATTCAGCTTCGGTTTGGGAATGAAATTTTATTATACTACACGGAAATAGTTTAAAACTGTAGTTGGTATAGTTAGTAGTTCCTAGTTTATATGCAAACATTGGCACTGGATAATCTGGAACAGGATCTGATTTTATAATAGAAGGGAATTCACCCCTCATACCACAACATCCAGTAAATAATCAGAAACATATTTATCCCTTATACCACAACATCCAGTATATAATCAGAAACATATTCACCCCTCATACCACAACATCCAGTATGTAATCAGAAACATATTCACCCCTCATACCACAACATCTAGTAAATAATCAAAAACATATTCACCCCTCATACCACAACATCTAGTAAATAATCAGAAACATATTCACCCCTCATACCACAACATCCAGTAAATAATCAGAAACATATTCACCCCTTATACCACAACATCCAGTAAATAATCAGAAACATATTCACCCCTCATACCACAACATCTAGTAAATAATCAGAAACATATTCACCCCTCATACCACAACATCCAGTAAATAATCAGAAACATATTCACCCCTCATACCACAACATCCAGTAAATAATCAAAAACATATTCACCCCTTATACCACAACATCCAGTAAATAATCAGAAACATATTCACCCCTCATACCACAACATCCAGTAAATAATCAGAAACATATTCACCCCTTATACCACAACATCCAGTAAATAATCAGAAACATATTCACCCCTCATACCACAACATCTAGTAAATAATCAGAAACATATTCACCCCTCATACCACAACATCCAGTAAATAATCAGAAACATATTCACCCCTTATACCACAACATCCAGTAAATAATCAAAAACATATTCACCCCTTATACCACAACATCGAGTAAATAATCAAAAACATATTACCCCTCATACCACAACATCCAGTAAATAATCAGAAACATATTTACTCCTTATACCACAACATCCAGTATATAATCAGAAACATATTTACCCCTTATACCACAACATCCAGTAAATAATCAGAAACATATTTACCCCTTATACCACAACATCCAGTAAATAATCAAAAACATATTCACCCCTCATACCACAACATCCAGTAAATAATCAGAAACATATTCACCCCTCATACCACAACATCCAGTAAATAATCAGAAACATATTACCCCTCATACCACAACATCCAGTAAATAATCAGAAACATATTCACCCCTTATACCACAAGATCCAGTAAATAATCAGAAACATATTCACCCCTCATACCACAACATCTAGTAAATAATCAGAAACATATTCACCCCTCATACCACAACATCTAGTAAATAATCAGAAACATATTTACCCTCATACCACAACATCCAGTAAATAATCAGAAACATATTACCCTCATACCACAACATCCAGTAAATAATCAGAAACATATTCACCCCTTATACCACAAGATCCAGTAAATAATCAGAAACATATTACCCCTCATACCACAACATCTAGTAAATAATCAGAAACATATTCACCTCTCATACCACAACATCTAGTAAATAATCAGAAACATATTTACCCCTCATACCACAACATCCAGTAAATAATCAGAAACATATTACCCCTCATACCACAACATCCAGTAAATAATCAGAAACATATTCACCCCTTATACCACAAGATCCAGTAAATAATCAAAAACATATTCACGCCTCATACCACAACATCGAGTAAATAATCAAAAACATATTCACCCCTCATACCACAACATCCAGTAAATAATCAGAAACATATTCACCCCTTATACCACAACATCTAGTAAATAATCAGAAACATATTCACCCCTCATACCACAACATCGAGTAAATAATCAAAAACATATTCACCCCTCATACCACAACATCCAGTAAATAATCAGAAACATATTTATCCCTTATACCACAACATCCAGTAAATAATCAGAAACATATTTACCCCTTATACCACAACATCCAGTAAATAATCAGAAACATATTCACCCCTTATACCACAACATCCAGTAAATAATCAGAAACATATTTACCCCTTATACCACAACATCCAGTAAATAATCAGAAACATATTTACCCCTTATACCACAACATCCAGTAAATAATCAGAAACATATATTACCCCTTATACCACAACATCCAGTAAATAATCAGAAACATAGAATAACGGATGAATTTAGATTATTGTTTTAATTCGAAAACATCTGGTCGATGACAGATCTCTTTTATACACGAGCACTTGAAATAATTAAAACGACCCCAGTGTCACGGTGATATATCTGCGGACTTATGATGCTAAAAACCGGGTTTTAATACCTGTTGAGGACAGAGCTCAAATAGCCCATTGTGTAGCTTTGTGCTTAATTCAAAACAACAATAACTAAAACAGATGAAATCAGCTCTGATCAAAAACATTTATTACTGCCTCTAATTCAGATTTCTCTGCGTAAAAATATCAATCACGTGACAAATTTAAAGTAGTAATTTATCAGTAAATCATTCAAGCTCTCTTTGAAAATAATTCATGTCTGAACAGAGAAATTTTGGTTTCGTTAGATAGTTTTGTGATGTAGGGGAATATTATATGAACGTAATGAATATATACTATTGCCTTACAATATGAGGCATAATAAATACATATTATAGCCTTACACTGTGAAAAAAAATGAACGTATATTATTGCTTTACACTATAAAACATATTGAACATATTACGTACGAAACTTCATCATCATGAAGAGAGAAAAATATAAATATTTAGATACTTAAAGTATGTACATAAGAAAAATTCAACTACGATATTTCATGAGTGACAGCGGAATATTTACTTACAGTTGTTTGTTTTTTATTAGTATCGCGCAAAACTACACCAGGGCTATCTGCGTTAGCCGTCCCTAATTTAGCAGTGTAAGACCAGAGGGAAGGCAGCTAGTCATCACCACCTACCGTCAACTCTTAGGATACTCTTTTACTAACGACTAGTGGGATTGACCATCACATTGTAACGCCCCCACGGCTGAAATGGCGAGCATGTTTGGCGCGAAGGGGATTTAGCAGTGTAAGACCAGAGGGAAGGTGCCAGTCATCACAACTCACCGCCACCTATTGGGCTGCTCAACAAACCAACGAATAGTTGGATTGATCGTCACATTATAATGACCCCAAGGCTGAAAGGGTGATCATGTTTGATGTGACGGGGATTCGAACTCGCGACCCTCGGATTACGAGTCGAGTACCTTAACCACCTGGCCATGCCAGGCCTCTTTATATCAATACTTCTAGATTAAACAAATGAATATTTCTCTCTTTGAACAAACTCACTTGGCAAATGAAACTTTAAGCGTCTACTGATTACTGCTCATAATTGGTCAATACAACATGAATGATTGAAACCTTTGATTTTTGTATCTTCACGAACACATGAAGGGTTTTATCTTAAACGGTTATAAACAGTTTAATATCAACAATTGTTAAAAACCTTTCTCTCCAACTCCTGTTTATTACAGCGCCGTCGTAATAGTATCTCGTTTGTGAGACAAAGTTGTTTCTCAAGTTACGTTTCACAACCCCGACGTTCCTCGCTGAGACAGCGGCAAGTCTTCGAATTTACAACGCTAATGTCAGGCGTTCGATTCCCCTCGGTAGACACACCAGATATCCCTTAACGGCTTTGCTATAAGAAAGAAAACAGACACACATAAACTAAAGGTTTTCACTGCAAAATAAAAGCGAAGTTTGCAACAATCTATATAAATACAATTTTGTAACAAGTAACTCAAAGAACTGTAACAAGCAAAATCCTAATAACAAAAAAAACACAAAGAAATCGTGGATTATTAAAAACTAAGTTTTTATTAAATAAGACTGGAATAAAATACATAAGAGGGCCTTAAGAACTGGATATCAAAACAGTTATAAAAAGCCGTTTCCTGTAGGTTGAATATTTGTACAAATAGAATTGGTTTGTTTGACCGTCAAATTATAACGTCTCCAGTGCATGTTTGGTGCAATGGAAATTCGAACTCAGATGACGAATCGAACGCCTTAACCCAGCTGGTCATGCCGGGCATTAGTTTTTGGTAGATTGTATAATCTCTTCCTAGCTTTATGAAGGCTGTTTGTTCCATTGATTTTTGTTGTTGTTTTGAATTAAGCACAAAGCTACACAATGGGCTATCTGTGCTCTGCCCACCACGGGTATCGAAACCCGGATTTTAGCGTGCAAGTCCGCAGACATACCGCTGAGCCACTGGTGGGCAGTTGAAAGAAGAGACGTTTTACTCTCTACATTTTGTATTTCATGCAGTAAAACAAAATATACGTTGTTTAATTCTAATTTTTTTTTTAAATATTTGCTTCTGTAACATGTTTTCTTACTTACAAATATATATAAAAACACACAAACATTTTGGTAATGCTGCTTGTACAAACAAGTACACATACGCGATTACAACCAGATGAATTTATTCATCTAACCAAAACATGAAACGGAATCTAAAAACACATTTAATAGGCTTTACACAGCTAACAAACCAAGTAAAAGATTTATCCATGTAACCAACACATGTAATGGGATTTATCTATTTAATAAAATATGAAATGGGATTTACATAGCTAACAAACACATTTAATTGGATCCACCTATTTAATAAAGTATGAAATGGGATTTACATAGCTAACAAACACATTTAATGGGATTTACCTATTTAATAAAATATGAAATGGGATTTACATAGCTAACAAACACATTTATTGGGATTTACCTATTTAAAAAATATGAAATGGGATTTACATAGCTAACAAACACATTTATTGGGATTTACCTATTTAATAAAATATGAAATGGGATTTACTTATCTAACAAACACATTTATTGAGATTTACCTATTTAATAAAATGAAATGGGATTTACATAGCTAACAAACACATTTAATGGGATTTACCTATTTAATAAAATATGAAATGGGATTTACATAGCTAACAAACACATTTATTGGAATTTACCTATTTAATAAAATATGAAATGTGATTTGTATAGCTAACGAACACATTTAATGGGATTTACCTATTTAATAAAATATTAAATGGGATTTACTTATCTAACAAACACATTTATTGGGATTTACCTATTTAATAAAATATGAAATGGGATTTACATAGCTAACAAACACATTTAATGGGATTTACCTATTTAATAAAATATGAAATGGGATTTACATAGCTAACAAACACATTTATTGGAATTTACCTATTTAATAAAATATGAAATGGGATTTACATAGCTAACAAACACATTTAATGGGATTTACCTATTTAAAAAATATGAAATGGGATTTACATAGCTAACAAACACATTTATTGGGATTTACCTATTTAATAAAATATGAAATGGGATTTACTTATCTAACAAACACATTTATTGAGATTTACCTATTTAATAAAATGAAATGGGATTTACATAGCTAACAAACACATTTAATGGGATTTACCTATTTAATAAAATATGAAATGGGATTTACTTATCTAACAAACACATTTATTGGGATTTACCTATTTAATAAAATATGAAATGGGATTTACATAGCTAACAAACACATTTAATTGGATCTACCTATTTAATAAAATATGAAATGGGATTTACATAGCTAACAAACACATTTAATGGGATTTACCTATTTAATAAAATATGAAATGGGATTTACATAGCTAACAAACACATTTATTGGAATTTACCTATTTAATAAAATATGAAATGTGATTTGTATAGCTAACGAACACATTTAATGGGATTTACCTATTTAATAAAATATTAAATGGGATTTACTTATCTAACAAACACATTTATTGGGATTTACCTATTTAATAAAATATGAAATGGGATTTACATAGCTAACAAACACATTTAATGGGATTTACCTATTTAATAAAATATGAAATGGGATTTACATAGCTAACAAACACATCTAATGGGACTTACCTATTTAATAAAATATGAAATGGGATTTACATAGCTAACAAACACATTTAATGGGATTTACCTATTTAATAAAATATGAAATGGGATTTACATAGCTAACAAACACATTTATTGGGATTTACTTAGCTGACCAAATATTCTAATGCATCAGTATTCGCTAGATAAATGCCCCCCGCTGATACAGCTGTAAGTCTAAGGATTTACAACGCTAAAGTCAGAGATTCGATTCACCTCGGTGGACTCAGCAGATAGCTTAATGTGGCTTTGCTATAAGAAAACACACACACACACAAACACTAGATAAATAGTGAGGGTCAATTGGAATATTAGACAGATTAAAAAATACTTATAGATTCCATACAATTCATTCCTTAAAAATTATTTTAATACATAAAACACAAAAATATTATACAAATTAGTTGAAATCAAAAACATATAAATATTTTTTGAACTTTCGACAAAGAAAGTTAATCATCATAAAATTTGTGATTATTACTTATATTCTCTCTCTCTTATTTGCCAGGTTCAACTCGTAATCTGAGGGTCGCGGGTTCGAATCCCCGTCGCACCAAACATACCCGCCTTTTCAGCCATGGGGGCGTTGTAGTGTTACGATCAATCCCCCTATTCGCTGGTACAAAAGTAGCTCAAGAGTTGGCAGTGGGTGGTGATGACTAGCTGCCTCCCCTCTAGTCTTACACTGCTAAATTATGGACGGCTAGCGCAGATAGCCCTCGAGTAGCTTTGTGCGAAATTCAGAAAACAAACAAAAAATAACAATCTCTCTTTTATTTAATTATCTCCCAGTGAAACCGCGCTAAGTCTGCAGACTTACAACGCTACCATCCGTGTTTCGATACCCGTGGTGGGCAGAGCACAGGTAGCTCACGTGCAGCTTTGTGCTTAATTACAAACAAACCTTATTTGGTTGATTATTTTACAATTATTGTTTCCTCTCTCTACTGATCCACTGAAAAGGCAAGTGTAGGCCACATAATGTGAATACCACTGTTCTAATGGGATTTACTCAACTCACAGAAACATGTGATGGAATTTACCTAGCTAACTGAAATATTTAAGGAAGTTGATCTGGGTAACTTACCCATCTGACAAAATAAAATTCATCCGACTACCAAAGTGTCTAATGGTATTTATTCAGCTAAGAAAAGCATATAATGATATTTACCCAGCTAATCAAAACATGGATCAACTCAACTATCAAAAGCATCTAATGGGATTTACACAACTAATAAAAATATGAAATGGGATCCAAGGAAATTTACTTAGCTAACCAAAACATGTAATAGGATTTACCAAACTGTTAAAAATATTTAATGGGATTTATCCAACTAACCCAAAATGTTAATGGCACACGTCCAGATAACCCAAACAGGAATATTACCTACCAAACTAACAAAAACACCTAATAAAATTTACCTAGCTAATAAAAGCATGTAATAGGAGTTATCCAGTTGATTAAAACATATAATACAATTTGTTTAGGTAACCAAATAATCTAATACGATTTACACAGATAAGCAAAACATCTATAGAATTTAAAATTATACAAGTCACACTTTATAAGAACGAGAAGTCTGCACAATGTAAATAATCAAGTTTAAGTTATCATGCTGTGAGAAAATATAAAAATAACGTTACTGTATGCTGTGAAGAAACACAAAATAACAAAAAAAAACATTATTGTTTGTTATAAGAGAACACAAAATAATCAACATAACATTATTCCATGCTATGAAACAACACAAAATAACGAACATAAGATTATCTTTTATTAATTTCAGTTTGTGTTTTGAGCTGCTGGGGAAGACCTTCATGTGTCGCATCAAAATTCTTAAACTGTGTTATTTTCTAACCCAGGTTAGTCGCCTACAGTGACCTGGGGATCTATGCAATATTATTTTGTTTGTGACTCTTTCAGATTATCGTGTAAGTCCGAATGTTTCCACTTTTCTCTGTTTCTATGTGAACGTCGACCTTATTCTTAAAACAACTTATCCTTAAAGGCTTTCTGAGGTATTTAACAAGTGCATTTATCATTGTTGTGGCGTATACACCAAGTTAAAAGTTATTTAAGCCTAAAAAAAAACACGAAAGTCGCACTTGTTGTAACTTATTTGCTTAGTTTGTTTTTGCTGGTTTCTATAATTAAGCACAAAGCTACTCAATGAGCCACCTGTACTCTGTCCACCATGGGTATCGAAACCAGATTTTAGCGGAACTATTTTCTTCATATATCCTATTATCTTTCGAATTTTTTGTTTATTTTTCTTATTAAATTAATAATTAAATTGTGTAAGCCAAACATTTGTAAATATATATATATATATATATGAAAGCTTTAAGGAACAGAGAAAGATATAGGACCAAGAAGGCAAGACGAAGTTTTGATACCTCTTTTACAGTTTAAGTAAATTCTGAAGTAACACCATTAGACCTCTGTTTAAGAAACATCTTAAGTAATGTAAATCTGTGGAATTTTGGCTTCTTCTAGAAACAGACAGTAACAATCCATTAAAGCCAAACTTCACAAACTTAACTATTAGATCGATTTTGAGTTATTAGACGTTTATTGGTGATACCAAGTATTATGAAACTATAACTAATATTTAGATGTGATAAGTGTGCTAGTCTTGACGCTAGTATGCTAGTTTTCACATTCATACCTTTCTTTGACACATTAATTAACACCTTGTCTGTATATATATTCACACCTATACCTTTCTCTTCCACAATGGTTAACACCTTTTCAAAATATTCACATCCGTAACGTTTTTTTGTTTTTTTGCACATTAACTAATAAGGTATTTGTAATGCACCTTTATACAGACTACGCTTCATATTTATTAGGGTAGCTGGGTAAATTCCATTATATGTTTTGGTTAAATCCTTTCAGAGGGTATGATTAGCTGAGCTAATCTTTTGAAATGGTTTGATCGTGCAACACTTCACGGATATTTCATTCGTTTTATACCCATGTCTAATTACAGTTGTTCAGTAGGCCTAAACCTAATGTCAGAACTTTCCGTGAAATGATATTTTCACACGAACCTCATGTTTGTTACGCAGACGTAACTTTATATCTAATTAAATGATATTTTCACACGAACCTCATGTTTGTTACGCAGACGTAACTTTATATCTAATTAAATGATATTTTCACACGAACCTCATGTTTGTTACGCAGACGTAACTTTATATCTAATTAAATGATATTTTCACACGAACCTCATGTTTGTTACGCAGACGTAACTTTATATCTAATTAAATGATATTTTCACACGAACCTCATGTTTGTTACGCAGACGTAACTTTATATCTAATTAAATGATATTTTCACACGAACCTCATGTTTGTTACGCAGACGTAACTTTATATCTAATTAAATGATATTTTCACACAAATTCTATATTAATTTATATCTGCATGAAGATATAGAACTCGTAAAAAATATTATTTAAATATTATAAATTTTAACAATGGTAATTTAAAATACTACCACGTGCTTTGTTTGAGTGTATAAATCGTGATAAAAAATTTTAATAAGGAGTTTTTTTATGGTATTTCTCTGTTACTTTCGAACTCGGGAATTAGTGTCCTCTTGGCGGGTAATGGGAGGTTTTCCTGTGGTGAACAGCTAAACCAACAACATCAACCTGTATATAGCATTGTACATTCTTAATATGAGTATCTGTTAGGCATTTTATGAAGTAGAATTTATATCTCCTAATAGAGAAGCCTCCTGCTTGTACAGCGGTATGTCTACGAATTTACAACACTCAAATCAGGAGTTCGATTCCCCTCGGTGGGCTTAGCAGATAGCCCAATGTGGCTTTGTTGGAAGAAAACACACCCTAACAGAGAAAGGGAAAAGGTACACTAACTTCTCAGGTATAATATTAGTAATACGGTTTTCAGTCCACACCCCTAGAACTAACATAGTTAAATTTCGCTCTGCTGTCAAGTAATAACTTGATTGTGTATTAAAATAATATTTGACATTTTCTTAATACGAACTTTTATGTTTTTCTACATGCATTTTTAATCGATAGTTAACCGTTTTACTTTGTGTCGTTCAGTCGTCTTCATAAACCCAATATTTTAATCTTGCTATAGACTAGTGTGTACTGGTGATTTGCGTGCCTGGACTGTGAATCGAACGGTTTGTGGTCCGCATCCCGTTGACACATAAGTGAATTCTACATGTTGAAGCCTCATGTGTACTATAAAAATGACGATCATTTCCCGGTATCTGGTTAGAAAATAATAACCCAAGTGTGTAGTTGGCTAGCTCCCTGTCATCCAATTTATCAGTTAAAAAGTAGGCGTGGCTAAGCCCAGATGCGAATTTGTTTAAAGACTGAATATGAATACTATAGACTATTTTTTTAACGTACCACTAAATGAATCGAATTCACATAACTTGAGTTTATTCACTGAGCTACTTCCATGTTTATAAAACTCATATAAACTATGTGAAATGGCTCAAAGCGTAGCCAAGTAGCCAGCCTATTTTTATTCGGCAGTTAGTGCGTGCGGAAGCTAATATTTAACATTGTTGGTTTCGAATCCAGTTCTCTTTCCCTACTTAAAAATTGACAAGCTATATTTTTTATTATTTATTTTAGCCATCACGTGTTTCGATCTTGCGTGTGTTCCCGCGTATCTAATCAGTCATAAGGCAAATGTACACTTTCCCTTTACCATGGCAGCATGAAGGTTTTGGGAAAATCACTTTTCAGTGGCTACTTTTTTTTCAGAATTCCTAGTTTAGCTGCTCCTTAGCGACGCATAACCAGGTGAACGTGAAAGATAGCTCAATCTTCCATGGAGCATCCAGGTACAGCCCCTAACAGCGTTCACGGTCAGCGATGAAAGCACACGATTCATACAGCTTAATGCACTTTGTCGTCGCTGATAAATTTCGACTCTTGGTTGAATTAATTGTCAGCAATTTGAATAAAGCCGCTTTTTAATGTAAGGCAGCAGATGGCTGAGTTCCCAAATCGCTTCAGTTTTATATCAAGCAGGTTATTTTACATGAAAGTTCGGAGGAAATCGTTTCCTTTCTCTAATGCTGGTTTCCATCAACGTCAGTAATGTTTAAACATACACAGGTATGTTGTATAAAACTGTATCACAAGTAATGTTTAAACATACACAGGTATGTTGTATAAAACTGTATCGCTAGTAATGTTTAAACATACACAGGTCTGGTGTATAAAACTGTATCACTAGTAATGTTTAAACATACACAGGTCTGGTGTATAAAACTGTATCACTAGTAATGTTTAAACATACTAATGTAAGGCAGCAGTGAGTTCCCAAATCGCTTCAGTTTTATATCAAGCAGGTTATACATGAAAGTTCGGAGGAAATCGTTTCCTTTCTCTAATGCTGGTTTCCATCAACGTCAGTAATGTTTAAACATACACAGGTATGTTGTATAAAACTGTATCACAAGTAATGTTTAAACATACACAGGTATGTTGTATAAAACTGTATCGCTAGTAATGTTTAAACATACACAGGTCTGGTGTATAAAACTGTATCACTAGTAATGTTTAAACATACACAGGTCTGGTGTATAAAACTGTATCACTAGTAATGTTTAAACATACACAGGTATGTTGTATAAAACTGTATCGCTAGTGATGTTTAAACATACACAGGTATGTTGTATAAAACTGTATCGCACATACACAGGTGTGCTGTATAAAACTGTATCGCTAGTGATGTTTAAACATACACAGGTATGTTGTATAAAACTGTATCGCTAGTGATGTTTAAACATACACAGGTCTGGTGTATAAAACTGTATCACTAGTAATGTTTAAACATACACAGGTCTGTTGTATAAAACTGTATCACGAGTAATGTTTAAACATACACAGGTCTGGTGTATAAAACTGTATCACGAGTAATGTTTAAACATACACAGGTCTGGTGTATTATCACAAGTAATGTTTAAACATACACAGGCCTGGTGTATAAAACTATATCACTAGTAATGTTTAAACATACACAGGTCTGTTGTATAAAACTGTATCACTAGTAATGTTTAAACATACACAGACCTGGTGTATAAAACAATGAACTCAATCTATGTTTTTAACTCCTCTTTGTTTCCTTACTTTATCTTTCTTGAATCAGTAAGCACTAAATATTTATTTTAAATCATAACGAATCTTGGATTAATCCTGTCATATTTAGATACGTCCGTAACTATAAGTATATATAGATTCATACATTTTAAAATATAAAACATGACAAATATATATATAGTGGATTATTTCTAAATACAACATTTGGATAACGCTTAAAATTTCATCTCTCTTTCATACTGTTTCCAGTTGTTTTATTGGTCAGACAAATGCACTTAAAAATCAATACATCCAATGAACGTTGCAATATTTTTCTTTTATCAAAGTCCTCTTTTCAAAGATTTGTTAGACAGATAAGCAAGCAGGTACCTAACAAATAATGTACCACCGTTTTTGCTTTATGTGGGCTCAGTAGATAGCCCGATGGGGCTTCGCTGTACGAAAACACACGGCCCGCCATGGCCAGGTGAGTTAACGCGTTCGACTCGTAATCTGATGGTCGCGGGTTCGAATCCCCGTTGCACTAAACATGCTCGCCCTTTCAGCCGTGGAAGCGTTATAATGTGACGGTCAATCCCAATATTCGTTGGTAAAAGAGTAGCCCGAGAGTTGGCGGTGGGTGGTGATGACTGGCTTCTCTCTAGTCTTACACTGCTAAATTAGGAACGGCTAGCGCAGATAGTCTTTGTGTAGCTTTGCGCGAAATTCAAAAACAAACAAACAACAAGACACACACATTTATGTGAGAATATATGCGAGTATACGGATGTTTATATTATTTTTACCTTGGCATTTACTGGAATACCTTATTATTTATTTTTTAAATATAATGATGTATGTTAGGTGTGTGTTTCTTTCTTCTTTTTACGTGTTTAGAAAAGAAAACAAACAAAGCAGTTAACATAACATGCTGCCAATCACTATAAAAGAGCGTATAGGCATATCATAAAATCACATTAGTTCTAGTGAATTTTTATTTTATGTAAAGTAACAGAGCGAAAAGTTTAAAATATATTTAAGACAACATATAAACATAAGAGACGAGCGTTTCTCCAACACAATCTAAGTAGAAAAGCTCTCTTTTTAAAAGAAATATAACATGGTGATATTTTTCCCCATTTTCTGATACTTTGCCATGTAAAAATCAATCAAAGTTCAAAATTGCACGTGGTAGCTCATGAGTGTTACCGTTACTGGCTTTACCTTTACCAGTCAAAGCAGTAACTTTAAAGATTTGTTTTTACTCCCATCTTCGGGAGAGTTCTACATCTCTCAATATGTGCAAACAGCTGGATGAATAATACATGTTTTCATTCTCTTCTTCGCGTTAGTTCCTGAGCTGCGTTGTATCAGTCAAACACTGATTTAATAGCGTTTTCCAATCGTCAAGTTTGCATTTACACGTAAACCTCCGAGAGGAAACATTCTCGTAAGACAGAAGTTGCTAAATTATGTATACCTACCCAACTATGTGGCTTCTTTTCAACAACCTGAAAATGTATTTTCACAAAGTCTTTAAAGATTGAAGCTGAATAGATAATACAAGTTACGAAACATATATAATGATGTTATTGGTGCACACTCTTAGTAGTGGGATGGCCTACAAAACATCAGCTAACGAGATTCCAGTTAAAGATTAAAATATTATTAAAATTAAAAGATTTTCATTATAGGCACCTAGATTAGAAAATCGTTTTGACACGTTATGGGGTGGCTTTACTGTAGTATTATTGTAATCACATGTTTCTTTTTGAGTAGTTAAAAATTAAATGAAAACTTATTTCACAAGACGATTATAATGAAACTTTTGCGGTTTGTAGTCTGGGTATAGTTCTATTCAACGTAGTTGGAAGTCAGGAATAATGTATTGATTGGTTATTGCTAAGTATTGAAACCCAAATTTTAGCACCAAGCTATTGGGGACGAGTAGACTTTAATAGAATTTCGTCTACGTATAGCTCTGCTTGACATTAATAGAAGTAGATATGGATAGAGGAATCTCGTCTACGTCTGGTTCTACTTGTCATCAGTAGAGATAGACATGGTCAGGAGAATCTCCATCTATTATTAGTTCTTCACGATATTAATAGTAGTCAGGAATAGAAGAGCTTAGAATACCTCTAGCTACTCAACATTGTGGAACATAACCATGAATAAAAGAATCTTTCTAATTATTGGTCTGTAGCATCATGAGAAGTAATCATGATTACGAGTGGCTAAAATATTTCTTT
Source organism: Tachypleus tridentatus (assembly GCF_004210375.1). Taxonomy (NCBI): domain Eukaryota; kingdom Metazoa; phylum Arthropoda; class Merostomata; order Xiphosura; family Limulidae; genus Tachypleus; species Tachypleus tridentatus. Next base: position 95,888,151 of record NC_134827.1, on the reverse strand, counting down.
CTTTACGTTACATCATGAGGAATAAAGAACAACAGCGAAGCATAAGATGTACACAATTTGCTATCATTACTTTAAAAAATTAGCCAATAACAAGTGACAAAGGAAGTAACAAACATTTCCTGTTTTTTTTATATGTTCTCAAATACTTTGTCATCACAGAAGAGAATAACCCATCAATAAGAAAACAAAATAGATATAATGTATACTGAGCTTTTTTAATTAATGAGAGAAAACAGCAAAGAACAAAACAGATTTCTTCAATAGTTAATGTGTCCTCCATAAACTTAAACACTTCTTAGCGTTGTTTCTACGTGCTTCTGATGTAACTGGGTGTCTCATTTTTCAGCAAAGGCTTCTCCAAACTCGTTCAAAGTCAAAAGCTGAACAGAACGTACCAAAAGGATGTGTCTGAAGGAACGCCTAAACACGTTTGTTTGAATGGGCTACTCAATACGGAAAATAGTTTACCTCTTAGGAACCCAACATTACACAGCCGTGGTGTGAATGGCATTATGATCCATAAGGATAAACTTTCCATCCATGGTACTAAAATACAGCTTCATGTAATTCTATTTTATTAACATCCAAGAACCATCCTAGAATACATGGAGGGCAGTCTTATCATTGAATCATCCATGCCATGTTAAACCCACAACATCAATGATCGTTTACAACAATCATGATACTGTTTCCAAGACCGCATCCAAACTTTGACATTGATTTTTATTGTAAAGATAACTGTGGTTTATGAAGTCAAGATAAACGCTGGGATCATCTCTGAACAGAATTTACGACCAATCATGGATAGTCCCAAGCCAATTGGTCTTGAGTCAACTCTCGACTGTTTTCATGTAACGTTTGCTCAAGAGATTCTTGGTAATCACAAGACACTCCTTGAGTCTTTCATAGAAAGAAGAGTCGAAACAAGAACTCCTAATTTGTTTTTTGTGCTACTTGGAAAGGATTTTGGCTGGTTTGTATGATTACAGAAGAGTGGCTGGTTTGTATGGTTACAGAAGAGACTTATCGTGGATTTTCGTACTTTATGCTCATAATTTCCTGATACATATTTTACATTTCCACGAACTTCGTCTCACTGCCAATCATGAAAGACAACACTTTGGATCGAGCTTAAAGCATCAAAGCATCGAGACAGTCCAAACATTAATTTCTGCTGACGCTTGCCTTGCCACGATTATGCAAAATGCGAGCATTGCGACACAACAACAGAACTGAATACGAAACTAAACCATCTAGTTTAGAGTAGCCAAACTGGAAAAATAATCCCGAATTTCATGCAAGGTCACTCAAGAGTTGTCTATCTACTACCCATTCTTAATTATTGAGTGACAGACCAAAGGGAAGACAATTATTCAACACCATCCATCGCCAACTCTTGGACTACACTTTACCGACAAATAGTGAGATTTACTTTCAAATTACAATGCTCCTACGGATTACAAAGCTTTCGTTATCGGTGGGTCTGACATGGCCAGATGGTTAAGGCACTCGACTCGTAATTTGAGGATCGCGGGTTCGAATCCCCGTCACACCAAACATGCTCTTTCTTTCAGCCGTGGGAACATTATAAGTGACGGTCAATCCCACTATTCGTTGATAAAAGAGAAGCCCAAGAGTTCGCGGTCGATAGTGATGACTAGCTGCCTTCCCTCTAGTCTTACACTGCTAAATTAGGTACGGGTAGCGCAGACAGCCCTCGTATAGCTTTACGCGAAATTAAAAAACAAACAGAAAAATCGTTATCGGTGATTGAATTCGAACCCGCGATCACCAGATTTTACTGTCTGTAACTTCATGAATGATAATAGGCCGTAAATATGAGTAAATGAGTAAAAATTACTCATTGACCAGTTGAATCTAAAGTATACTGTTAACAACACCTCTCCAAGGTTTAGAAAATTTCTGTATTAGATCCATTGTTGACAAAAAGAATTAATGATTTTAGGAGATTTTGAGTGGTATATTCCTAGGTTCTACATATTATTATCAAAAGGAATCAGGAGCAAAATAGATATATATTTCCAAAACATTGATACAAGTAAGAAATAAGTAATCAAAGATGGAAGGATCTAAAATTATCTACTTTTTCACGATAGTATACATATTGGTTAGGAAGAAAAGGGTCTAATTTATTTTTAGGTCCATGTAACATCACGGCAAAGTATTCAGGAGTAGAAGTGTCTAATTTCCTTTGTTAGATCGTTTAGGTAGAGTATTCATCATGTGTAAATTGGAAAGGACAGTTTTATAAATCAGCATTGTAGAGAACAAAGTTTCGAAAGTATTTTGTCACTCGTCTAAATTTTTTCTCATTTTATTTGACATGAAGACAATGCGGTCCTTAAAGAGAGCTGCAAAGTTATAAAATGTCTTAAATTATTATCTCTTCAAAAAGAGCTTACTGAATGTCATATTTAAACATCCAAATAATGAGGTTGCCAGAAGTCAGGAAATATCCAAATGTGATGGTACAATGGCTGGGATCTTATCAAAATCCAGGAAGTACATTTTATACAAAAAGACCAAAGAACCTGGATATTCTGTGGTACTGACCTCACATCATGAAAGCGGTGTTCTCAATAATGATAATCACGGATTGTAGGCTGTAGGAGATTGATGTAATGAAAAGACAACATCAAGGATTGGCTGGGGATCATTTTATAAATGAGAGCACACCAAGCTAAGGACAACAAGATGGCGCTTCGTTCGTGTCAGTCTTTGTTTATTCAACTAATCTGATTTAAATACGAGCTACTTTTACTGATTAAGTTATTCAGTATCCTTTTGCATGCATTAAAAATGAAAATGTTTCAAAGTGTTCAAGCTTAGCTACTTTATCCATGTCATCAATAATGTGTTTTGTTCATTCTAATGTTTTAAAAAAATTATGACAGTTTTATAATGTTTATGTCCCTTATATCTTCAGATAAACATTTGTATACACTTTCCGCAGTTCATAATAGCTAGAAGTATATTATTTCCTTCTTTTAAAGCGTGTTTGAGTAAATTTTACCAATTGTTATCTGTTTTTGTTTCACAAACAAGCACAAACGAGTGATATTCAAACAAAACCTTGTTTGTTTTTAATATAACTCAACAAAAATTGCCCGCAACTTAACCAAGTAACAAAAAAATCCTTTATTTCTAAATGAGTAATAAAAAAGATTTAATATTATGTAGTTTTAACAATGTGTAGCTAAAATTCTCATTGAAATCTACATTTAAAAATATAGAGTGACAAGTAACTGGAATTTAAAAATTTTGAGACGGTTTGAAAGCACATTTATAATTAAGTTTCTTCATTAGCCAATCACGTCGCCTGAAAACTTTTAACTTTTATTCTGTTAAAAGTGGATTTCTCGTTATCAGGCTTAACTGACACTTGAATTCTCCTCAAAGTAAACAATGCTTAATGAGAGGAGTTTCACGTTTCGATTCTGAAGAGTGGCGACACCTACCGTCTCTACACATGTTCCAATATATGGTTAGCATACCTTACATAAAAATATCTACTCAATGTGTGTATTTAGCGCCATCAGCACGAGGCAGTGTGCAAAGTATACAGATGAAAGGTAGAAAACAATTTTTTATGATGTTGTTATTCCTATTGTATATGCATAGGGGTAAAAAAAATACTTTGTGCGAGAGGGAAGTAATTTATATACGTTAGCACGCGCTTAGCATGTTTCGCTTTTTACCTACTTTTCTTTCAAACAAAATAGCATTTTTTCACATAAGTATTTCCTGTAAGAACTGAAAGTTAACAAGAAACTAAGTCAAACCAGCAGTCCCAGTATAACGCCTGATAATTAATATATTGGCAGGTTTGTTGCAAAGACAGATATTTTCGAAAAATTTTCAGACGTAGCTAAAATGTTAGATCTTATCCTAGTTCATACACAACGAAGGAGACATAAAAACGTATGCTACTAAAAACATAAAAAATGCTATTAACTGTACACCACCAGAAGACGCCTAATTCTACTTACCTTAAACTATCTGAAAACATAACGACATCGATTATTTTAGACATCTTGAAAATATTAATACTCCACTTATCACACCATATTAAACAAGAACAAAACAACTAACTTTACACCATCTTAAAACTTAGTAGTTCTACCATTCTTTATCTTAAAACAAAGTAATTCTGCTACGTTTACATTATCGGAAAACACAGTTATGAAATAACTAAACACCATCTCAAAAAATAATAATAATGACAGTTTTACACCATCACGAAAAATAACAATAATGACAGTTTTACACCATCAAAAAATTATTAATAATAATGATAGTTTTACACCATCACAAAAAATAATAATAATGACAGTTTTACACCATCACAAAAAATAATAATAATGACAGTTTCACACCATCACAAAAATAATAATAATGACAGTTTTACACCATCACAAAAAATAATAATAATGACAGTTTTACACCATCACAAAAAATAATAATAATGACAATTTCACAACATCACAAAAAATAATAATAATGACAGTTTCACAATATCACAAAAATAATAATAATGACAGTTTCACACCATCACAAAAATAATAATAATAATGACAGTTTCACAATATCACAAAAATAATAATAATGACAGTTTCACACCATCACAAAAATAATAATAATGACAGTTTTACACCATCACAAAAATAATAATAATGACAGTTTCACACCATCACAAAAATAATAATAATGACAGTTTTACACCATAACAAAAAATAATAATAATGACAGTTTCACACCATCACAAAAATAATAATAATGACAGTTTTACACCATCACAAAAAATAATAATAATGACAGTTTCACAATATCACAAAAATAATAATAGTGACAGTTTCACACCATCACAAAAATAATAATAATGACAGTTTTACACCATCACAAAAATAATAATAATGACAGTTTCACACCATCACAAAAATAATAATAATGACAGTTTTACACCATCACAAAAATAATAATAATAATTGCAGTTTTACACCATCACAAAAAATAATAATAATGACAGTTTTTCACCATCACAAAAAATTATAATGACAGTTTTACGCCATCACAAAAAATTATAAAGACAGTTTTACACTATAAAACTATTTTTGTACATTTGAAGGAATAACACTAGTACTACTTTTGTACATTTTGATGAAAACCAATACTACTACTTTTATGCATCTGAAAGAATACTAACACTACTATTTTTGTACGACTGAATCAACACCAATACTAATATTTTCATATATCTGAATGAATACCAGTACAACCTTTTTTGCACATCTATATTAATACGAATAGTGCTACCTTTATGCATCTGAATAAATACCTATACTAATATTTTTATACATCGGAATAAATACCAAAACTAATATCAATATACATCTGAATGAATACCTATACTAATATTTTTATACATCGGAATAAATACCAAAACTACTATCAATATACATCTGAAAGAATACCAATACCTCTATTTTTATACATCTGAATCAATAACAATACTACTATTTTTAAACATCTCAACCAGTACCAATACCACTATTTTATACATCTGAATGAAAAGCAATATTACTATTTTTGTACATCTGAATGAATACCAACATTTCTATTTCAGTAAATTTTAATGAATACCAGAAGTACTATTTTTACATCTCAATGAATACCAATACTACTATTTTTACATCTGAATGAATATCAATACTATTATTTTTATGCATCACAATGAATACCAATACTACTATTTTTTACATCTGAATATAAACCAATACTACTATTTTTATACACCTGAATATATTCCAATACTACAATTTTTTACATCTGAATGAATACCAATAGTAGTATTTTTACACACCTGAATGAAAACCAATATTACTATTTTTGTACTCTCAATAAATATCAATACTACTATTTTTGTACATCTGAATGAATACCAATACCACTATTTTTGTACATTTCAAAAATGCCAATACTACTATTTTTATACATATTAATCAATACCACTCCTACTATTGTTACACATCTGAGTCAGTTCCTATACTACTATTTTTGTACACTTAAACGAATACAAATACTAGTATTTTGATACAGTAGAATGAATACCAATACTACTATTTTTATACACCACAAAATTAAAATTTTGAAATTAAAAATAATACAAATTCTATCATTTTAGAATTACAAATAATACAGAGACTATCACTCTAAAATTACAAGTAATACAGACTTTATCATTCTAGAATTGCAAATAATACAGAGACTATCCCTCCAGAGTTACAAGTAATACAGAGACTATCATTCTAGAATTACAAGTAATACAGAGACTATCATTCTAGAGTTACAAGTAATACAGAGACTATCATTCTAGAATTACAAGTAATACAGAGATTATCATTCTAGAATTACAAGTAATACAAAGACTATCATTCTAGAATTACAAGTAATACAGAAACTATCATTCTAGAATTACAAGTAATACAGAGATTATCATTCTAGAATTACAAGTAATACAGAAACTATCACTCTAGAGTTACAAGTAATACAGAGACTATCATTCTAGAATTATAAGTAATACAGAGATTATCATTCTAGAATTACAAGTAATACAAAGACTATCATTCTAGAATTACAAGTAATACAGAAACTATCATTCTAGAATTACAAGTAATACAGAGATTATCATTCTAGAATTACAAGTAATACAGAAACTATCACTCTAGAGTTACAAGTAATACAGAGACTATCATTCTAGAATTATAAGTAATACAGATAACCACAATCTATTTTATAGACAATGGTACTGTTGTCTAACAAACAAATCCACCCCAGTCTTACAACTAAGACAGACAACACCGCTTCAGTGTTACGAACAATCGAGGCGGAACCACTCCAATGTTGCATTCATGTCGTACCAACAGAAAACGCCCCTCTAGTTTCTAAACTCTTTGTATCTGAATCCATACTCCAACTTTGATTAATTATTATTAATATTAATTTAATACGTATTCATCTAATCAGAAATTGAAATCCTTAAATAATTAAAGTGTCATCAAATCCTTCAATTAGTTGGTTCATCTAAGATTGAGCTAAAACAAAATACACAATTTTGACAGAGAAATTGTTCAACTATTCTTTCTTTGTAATTATTTGATAAGTGACAAACGAAACCTATTTCTTCTTCGAGTGCCACAGATCTGAATCAGCCTCGGGTAAAGCGTAATTGAAGAGTCCAGGGGTCTGTCTCTGCAGGATACTTGCTACTTTCCACCTGGGCAGATGAATCACCAACATAACACTCCATCCACCCCTTACCTTCAAAGTGCTGAGGCAGTACCCGTAGAGATTACTGTAAATAGGTAACGGTAAAAATAAAACAACATATATTAAACGAAAAGAAAATCACGAAGTTGATGCAAATAATTAAAAATTGTAAAGAAACAGTCGAGAAAATATAAGTTGTTGTTTTTATCACGTAGACAGGCGTAGTATGCTCGTGCACTGTATACATTCTTTGAGGTTATTAATAAGGAAAGGCAAATAACGAACGATCACAGATGATGACTCAATCGTCATACGTAATTCTCCTAAAACGTTTTAACAGAGATTTCGTATTTTATCGGCCATCACAAGACTGATGTTGATTTTTTTAATAAGTGTGATTTTATTTGATAAGGTGACATATGACGGCTGTCTTGTTTTTAATTATTTGAAAGAACTGAGAACTCGTAGTAAAGAACGAAACGTATTGAAGCAAGGGAAGCGATCTCCTTCATCAGAATGAGATTGTAAAGTTATAAACTAATATAGAGGGCGTCTCGATTCCATCGTTTTTTGACAGAAATGGCTGTTAATGAAATTCACTTTTATTTCACTATCTTTAGTTTCTGTGAAAATTGGCTATCGGTGGTTCAGCATAAAGATTAAGGACGTATACTAATGAAGTTCAATCCTTGAGGTGCTCTGCGCAATATTGTATATTTAACTTTGCGCTTACCTGAACAAAGTCGTAAAAATTACATCTACATAAAGATATTTGACTATTTTGCTGACAGCAATTATAAGAAATATGTCCATGTTGATTAGCTAATTATGTTTTATAGAGCTTAAAAATTATCCTGGCTTTTCCGATATGTAAAGTTATCACAAGTTCATATAAACCTCAAAGCATAATACCATGTCGTTTGATTAAATCGCGCTATTTTTAGATGTATTTTTGTTATTACTTCATGCAGTTTAGTTTCCTTAAATACTGAATTTTAAGCGTGTTAGTTAGAATTCCAAAAAAAAAAACTATAATTCCTTTTTCTTTCTTATTCTTAAAGATCAAATCTAAAATTGAAACTTTATGTGAAACGGCTTAGTTTCATGTCGAATAGAAACGTTTCACTGAGCAGTAAAAAGAATCCATAATTTCTCATACTTATCTTTACTCTAGTCGGCAGAGGTTTTTAATGTACACAAGTATATCAACTCCTGGTTTTGAATTTGATTCAATCAAGTCCCTCCTTTACATTCCCTGCATTGGAGGATGTACAGTTCCATCATTGGCTACATGAAGCTTGGAATGATTAATGTCCTGGATAATTTTTCTCACGGTTTAGCTTGTCATCCATCATCTAGTTCTCTCGTCTCTCTTCGCATTTGAAGATTGTAAAGAACTGATTGTATATCTTTTATGGAAAGCTGTTATTAATGTTTGGTGCAGATTCTAACAATGATTTTTTTACTTAGAAATCAAGTTGAAATGATCTTCTTTCCAACATGAAGATGAATTGGTAAATATATTAATTATATTGTTTTAACCAATAACCACTCTGCTTTCAAAGATCTGCAACCTATAAATGTATAAATTTAAAAAGTCAAATGTTCGTATCTATGAAATTAATGTCATTATTTGAGAAAGATCCAAAGTTAAGAAAGGCTCAAAGCTAGATTTTCCAGTGCTTTGAAGTTAGTACATATCAAACTTTTCTTCCATAGCTCTTGTTATTTGCGCTATGTATCTCAAAGCAAATAAACTTGTCTTGTGATTACAGGATAAAATCCATAAAGAGCGCTCCAGCCAATTGAAACACTTGCGATCAGCTGCAGATACCAACTAACCCTAAACATCCTTGATTACGTATTTATAAAGTTTCATAGAATAAATAGAATATTGTAATTACTTACAGAGACAAGACATTTATTTTAAACCCTGGAAATAGTCTTTACCTGTATGACATAAGCTCGCTTTTGACATATTTAACATGTATTTTAAACTTAAAGTGTAACACATAAATGTATATACATCTAAGTTAGTTAAGCCTAATTTGGCTTACGTTACTATGAAAACTCTGGTTTTGCACGACGATCCGAAATGCAATATGAAGTTCAGGAATGTGTTTAAACGTTAGGTCTTTCCAGTAATACTTACTGAAGCAGAGCATACTATAGAACTTGATTCATTTGTAGTCCATTCTGTGTTCTAGGATTTTGTAATAGACTTTAACTTACGAAAAGAAAAACTGAATTTATATTTTAATCCTTTATGTTTCATTTCATGGAGTTACTTTCATCTAAGACTTCAGTACAAATTAGTCTATTTATCATTACAGCGAAAAATCATTAGCACAAGTACAAAAACTTTTCGTTCCCCTAAAAAAGTTGTTTTCTAAATTTTGTGCTCTATTTCTTTCATTACAAATAATTTTACTAAGGATAAATCTGATACTTATTGGAATCCTTTCCATAGCAATCCAAATAATTTCAATAAATACCATGCAAATATATAACTTCATTTTCAAGTTTCCTAGTTTTCAGTGCTTCGTAGTTTCATTTCGAATAATCAGTTTCTTTGTAAATTTCGCGCAAAGCTACACAAGGGCTATCTGCGCTAGCCGTCCCTAATTTAGCAGTGTAAGTCTAGAGAGAAGGCAGCTAGTCATCACCACCTACCGCCAGCTCTTAAGCTACTCTTTTACCAACTAATAATGAGATTAACTGTCACATTTATAACGCCCCTACGGCTAAAAGTGCGAGCATGTTTGGTTTTACGGGGATTCGAACCCCGACCTTCAGGTTACGGGTCAAGCGCCTTAACCTCCTAGCCATACTGGACACTCGAATAATCAGACATTTTTCATAAGACTCTTGGATGAATGGCTCACTCGTGGAGTAATGAAACCATAATCACGGTCAATGAGTTTTATCAATCGTACAATAAATTCAAGAGCAAACAAAGTTTTTCAATGATATTAGTTATTCTAGTAGTAGTATGACAAATACATTTAATTTTTTGTTTAGTAGATTGATGTATGTTTAAGGCATAATGAAGACTTTTGCATTATAATTTAGTAATTGTTTATCTGGTTTTTTCGAACTGGAGCCAATTGTGAGAAACTTATAGCGGTGAATAATATTGGAAGTGGTTGAGCAGCACTGGACTAGATTTCACTACAAGTTTTCTCAGATTCATCAATCTAAACAAGGATAAGCTTCTTTCGTAGTTGAATGAACTTAAGTGATATGCTTTACATTTCAAAAGACGTTATACTATTAACAGATATGTTAATCCATTCTGTCAGACATATATTAGATATCTCGTTTAATGAATATTTATGTTTCAATAAATTCGTATAAAAATCCAGATTTAGCTCTTTTTTTTTAGAATGATCGATATGGAACTTAAGAAGTGCAAATTAAATCCCTAAAGTAGTGCATTTAAAAAAATGTTTTACGTGATAACGTCATAGTAGTGTTACGATTTTGTTGTTTGTTGTTAGCAAAAAAGTTCCGGGAAATTGGTGGCATCTTTTACTTATACCCTGACAAGCTGAGAAAGACAAGTTATTATACGTTGACAGAGTGCAAAACGCTGGACGTGTATTATTAAAAATCACATTTTAATGAAATACGACCAGCATTAACGCGTGGCTATTCATTGCTAGAAGAAACAAACGCTAAATGGAATATAGCAGGGATGTTGAGATTTTTCTAGTCGGAATCTCCACAATAATAACCTAATTAAAGCATGCTGCGGAAAAGTTCTGTTCCATTAAAAGCTGACGTTCCTTTCATAGAGTGGAAATAATGCAAACCTTTCATCCAGACGAAATGTCATTTCTGGTGAATATTATTTTGCTAAAGAGCTATCATCCCTTTACTTACTGAGCTTTAATTGCACTAATATATTACTCATGACCATAAACTTGCTCAGTCGTTTGCAGTTGCTCTTTCTCGCCCGCGTCTACCTTGCCGATGTATTGTAATTCATTGTGGAAATTAAAGGGTCCTTGCATTTATTCTGTGATTTGTTGCCGTGCTCGCCTGCCATACGAGTGCTCCGTTCAGAGCATAAACATGCCACAAGACATGGAAATTGTGATGATTAATGGATAGTGCAAAAGTGTATATAGATGTGATCTACATATGCTAAGAAACGAGAATGACTGCGATTTTATTAATTCAACTTTCACAAAATGGGATTGCATTTTCTCTCGGATTAAAGGTTGAAATTCCTTGTTTACGTGAGGTGACCGCTAAAAGCTATCGCACAACAACGGATAGAGATGACGTCAGAACAATAAAGACTCGAAAAAGTTTATTATCTGTTGCCATGGAAACGCGCATGTTACTCCGTGGTATCCTGTTGTGTGCTACGGGCGAATAATAATATGATATCCTATTTTCTGTAGATTCGTATTTTCTCCATTAGAAGTTATCAGAACTTCTAAAGGGAAATGAGCACCTAAGCACATAGTGTCCTAAACAATTCGTTACTAAAAACTTCAAGGAAAATTATAATATTTCTTGGGGAAAATTATTATTTATATTGTTTTAAAGTAGGCTGTAGACAATTTAAGGAAAGTTCAGTGAGGATGCAAAACTTGATAACTGGTGCAAAAACAGTCAACTAGATGGCTATATTTTCCCCTCAATGGACTCAGCAGATAGTCCGATGTGGCTTTCTTACATGAAAACACACACACAGATCGATATATTTATACGTGAAGTCAGACTGTTACTACTACTACACTTTTTCACTTCATAGTTGATACCTGAGATATAAGAATTGTGAGAAGCGATACATTACTTTATATACACACGACCACTAAAATAATATTATTAAGGCCCGGCATGGCCAAGCGTGTTAAGGCGTGCGACTCGTAATCTGAGGGTCGCGGGTTCGAATCCCCGTCGCACCAAACATGCTCGCCCTCCCAGCCGTGGGGGAGTTATAATGTGACGGTCAATCCCACTATTCGTTGGTAAAAGAGTAGCCCAAGAGTTGGCGGTGGCTGGTGATGACTAGCTGCCTTCCCTCTAGTCTTACACTGCTAAATTAGGAACGGCTAGCACAGATAACCCTCGAGTAGCTTTGTGCGAAATTCCAAAACAAACAAACAAAATGAAACGGCTCACGTGTACGTAAGCCGTCGATCAAAGCACGGCCATCGTAGACTTAGCATATTCTTTAAGAATTGTAGTAGATGTGTTTATGAGTCTACGTGATGTGTGTTTTCTTATAGCAAAGCCACATCGGGCTATCTGCTGAGCCCACCCAGTGGATTCGAACCCCTGATTTTAGCATTGTTAATCCAGAGATATACCGCTGTACTAGCGGGGGGCGAGTCTACGTGGAAATTTGTCAACACGCTCTATATATATATATAACTTGCTCTCCTCAATTTTTCAGAATCTGGATATGAATCCAGAATAGTATCTTGCTACTCCTCAATGGAACTCACTACCGATTATTTTCGGACTTCGAACTGGAGTATCAGTTGTGCTGTTTTTGTGGGCAGAACACACATAGCCCTTGTGTAGCTTTCTGCTTAGTGCCAAACAAACAAAACCAGCTTTTTTTTGAAACTCTAAATTGAGTATTGTGGAGTTTTACGTGAGGACTGGTTCTATTGAAATCCCAAGAATAAACCCACTTCCTTTTTTCTTTTACTGGAAGCTGGTACAATTTTTCTTTTTGGAAATTTCTTGGCAGGTCAATTTGAATATAACGTGGCTTGTACCGTTGATTTGAACAAAACATAATAAGTTATACATTTTGTTTTGTTTTGTTTTAATTTCGCGCAAAGCTACTCAAGGGCTATCTGCGCTAGCCTTCCATAATTTAACAGTGTAAGACTAGAGGTAAGGCAGTTAGTCATCAGCACCCACCGCCAACTCTTGGGCTACTCTTTTACCAACGAATAGTGGGATTGACCGTCACATTATAATGCCCCCACAGCTGAAAGGGCGAGCATGTTTGGTGCGACCGGGATTCGAACCCGCGACCCTCAGATTACGAGTCGAACGCCTTAACTCACCTGGCCATGCCGAGCCTGTTCGTTGATAAGGAGTAGCTCAAGAGTTGGCGGTTGGTGGTGTTAAATAGCTGCTTTTCTCCTTATCAGTCATTTGAAAATTAGGAAATATTAGCACTTGTAGTTTTAGAAGAAATATCAAATTAAAGAAATGATATTACATGATATCATAAAACATGATAAAATTATGTCATAAAACATGTATCAGATTTTCCCTTGTCTTTCTTTTTTTTTTGTTAGCTTCCGTGACGCTTTGATAGTATAGTGTGATCCAACGAAAATCAAACAATGATAGATTGTTTTCATAGTTATCAGCTCATATTCTCAATATGAGTATTTTTATGATAAATCACGCGATGATGAATTATCCTAATGGTTATCAGATCGCACTTTAAATAAAGAGTTTTATGTTACTGTTTAAACTGAAACTGTAAACACCTCATATAGGGGTATCAGGAGCAAAAACACAACCAAGCAAGTTTAATTAATATGAGAAAATCCTTTGAAAACAAGCGCTACACGAACGTAAAAGCAATTTTCTAGGAAAAATATATAACTTAGTATTAAAAAAAATTTATATTTAATGTCAAAAGATGGTGCTTGTAAAATAAAGACGGAACTTACGTGTTTTTATTTTATTTTTCTAATGAGAAAGTAAATTACCACAAAATTAATTAATCACTTTTTAACAATCTCACTAAATTAATAAACTTAATTAATAAATTAATTAATAAACCTTGCATCTGTCTTTAGAATAAAAAAATATTATAAAATAGGTTTAGCAAAGTTTTAAACAATCAGTTTCCTAATGTTACTATAATAAACGAAAAACTAGAACATGTTTACATGTTTGTGTACAACCACTCTGACAAACGTACCTACATATTCTTGTACAACCATTCTGACAAACGTACTTACCTATTTTTGTATTTTGTACAATTATTATGACTAAACTACGGTATATAAACATATAAAGAGCTGTAGTAAGAAAAGTGCTTTTCAAAGAAATTCAAGTTTCAAGAATGGTTTCCTAGTTGGTTGCAGTACCGCCTTGTAGTCCGGTTTGAACAGTTACAATATTTCAATATGATAAAATAAGTTAGTAAAAGAATACTTATTAGTATTGGCTAAATTTCCTATAAATAAATATTTTAACCAAATTAATGAAGAAATATTTTCAATCTATGTAGGAAAATGAATGAGAGAAGCTGTTTGTAAAAATATAACTTATACGAGGGCTGTTCAAAAAATACGCTGACTGTTTGAATTGCGCGGCTCCAGTTGGTTACAGGAGAATCCGCTTGGTGTCGCTAGGTTCGCACAGATCAGCTGATTACGACGCCATTTCCCGATTGCAGATATCTTTATTTGTGTATTAGCTACGCGGTTTTAAGTGAAGTGCGATTTTTTCGTTTGGCGGATTTCAGAATGAATGACCTGAAGGAGCAACGACTTGCTGTGAAATTTTATGTTAAACTTGGAAAATCTGCGACTGAAACTTTTGCTATGCTTAACATGGCTTACGGTGATGTTGCAATGAAGCGTATGGCATGTTTCAAGTGGCATGCACGTTTTAAGGATGGTCGACAGTCCATTGAAGATGATGAACGTCCTGGACGTCCTTCCACGTCAACTGACAACCCACACGTCGACAAAATCAACACTCTGGTGCGGGCAAAACGACGTCTGACTGTCAGGGAGCTTGCTGAAGAGTGTGGGATATCAGTTGGATCTTGTTACGAGATTTTGACCGAAAAATTGAAGATGCACAGCGTTGCTGCGAAATTTGTGCCTCAGAACTCGTGATTTTTTGGCCAAACACTCGATCACTGTTCTTCCCCACCCCCCAACTCACCTGACCTTGCTCCTTGGGATTTGTTCTTGTTCCCCAAACTCAAAAGACCCTTGAAAGGAAGAAGAATTGAGACGATTCCCGAGATTAAGACAAATGCGACGAAGGAGCTGGAGGACATTACAAAAGAAGCGTACCAGGACTGTTTCAACAAGTGGAAACACCGTTGGGATAAGTGTGTGCATTGGGGAGGAGAGTACTTTGAAGGGGTCCCAGACCTGTAACTTCTAAATAAAGTACATTTTGTTTTATGACGTCAGTCCGCGTATTTTTTTTGAACAGACCTCGTATATTGCAAAAGAAACATCAATAGTGGGTGAAGTAGTATTTTGCCTTGTGTATTTATTACTTACGCAATAGACTTTATAACCGAATAAAATACAGGCTCTCATCCCTCCATTTTTGGAGTCGTAGGGCAGCACGTTTGTCAATATTACTACAAGTAACGTGTTATCTTTTCTACTTCACAACCACAACCCAAATGGAGGCAACTAGACGGTAGTGACCACTTTACTTTATTATTATTCATTATTGTTTATGTTGCTCATATATATTCATTGTTACGTATTATAATTTATCTTGAACGAGTCTCCAATTTATTATGCTATGTATTACAACTTCAAATAACCTAAAACCGAGTTAAATCACTATTTGATTTAAGAGTTAGTTAAATGTTAATATCTATCAAAGTTATGATATTTGCTAACAAGATTGATGTTCACAATTTTCTTTCTTAACATAAATATATTTTGATATATAATATAAGCAATAATACAACTTATACTAACGGGTATTACAAATAAAAAAAAACATAAAAATTGCAAATTTACAAACAATATTGAGTCTTCTATCTAGCGTGGAATTGAATATTTTGTCAGCGGTTCACGATGAGCGAATATATTTCGAGTTGAAATCAATACGGTTCATTTTAAAGTTGATCTCCGAACAACATTATTTTACCTGGATTATATGCCTTATCTAAAGTTTACAAAGTAGCTAACAGTTTCAGACCTTTCGTATCCAATACTAATAATTCAACTTATAATATAGCAACATTTATATCTAAAAATTCTTATTTTTTAAGAGATAAAGACAAATACGCCGTCAACGATTCGTTTGAATTTGTGAAAAGAATTGAACATATAATTTTAGATCAAAAATATATATTTTAGTGTTGCTTGATGTTCACTGAAGTACCCGTGAAAACAGCTATTGCATGTTTGAGAAAAACCTGAAAGAAAATAATTATTACGTTTTAGAAATAATGCATATGATTAATTTGGAAAAAGTATGTGTTGAAATCTCTCTTTTTATAAACTAATAACAAAGTTTATAAACGGAATGAAGGTCTAACAATGAGTTATCCCATTATCCCCATTATTATGTGATTTATTTATGGAGAGTTTTTTAAAACAAAGTGCTTGATGAAACGGATAAAAACGCTGAAGTATGGTTTAAGTACGTCGATGACACCTTTTTTAATTTGGCATCATGGTATCGAAGAACTAGTTATTTTTGCTAATTACCTTAATAGTATTGATAATTCACAATATTTAATTATGAAATTGAGAAAAATGGTTAAAAAACTTTTCTGGATGTTTTAGTGAGTAAAATTAAGGATAAATTGGAAACTACAGTTCATCGCAAACCTCTCTCTGTAATCATTTCGCTACATCAAAAATCTTGTCACACTAAATCCAAAAAATCCACTGTTTTCAGTGTCATGTTAATAGGGTACTAAAATTATGCTGTAAACAGGTTGATATTAACAATAAGTTATTATTAATTAAGCACATAGCTGAAGAAAGATGTTTTAATCCTACTGTTGTTAATGGAGTTGTTAAGAAACTAAGAAAGTGGAATAAAGATATAGAGCTAAAACCACTTGCTGAAGAAATTTAAAAAAAACTTTGGTACTTTCATTCATACCAGGTTTATTCTGTCAAATAATGAAAATTTTAAAAAATCAAATTAATACTTTTCTTATATATAAACCGATTTACAAAGTTGGTCAAATTTTTAATATAATTAAAGATAAAAATTGATTGAATGGAAAAATGTGGTATATATGAATTATAATGTTTATCTCAAATAGCTTACGTAAGACAAACTAGGACAACGGTAAGTTACGAATTTATAACGCTAAAATCAGGGGTTCGATTCTCCTCGGTAGACACAGCAGCTAGCCCGATGTGGCTCTGGTTTGAGAAAACACACACATAGGACAAACTGGAAAAAAAATTAAATTCAGAATTAATGAACACAAAAGAAATGTTAAAAACAATAATATTACTATTTCATTTTTAGCAGAAAACATCACTGAAATTAAATATACGATTCAATGAAAAAAATGTTATTTTAGCACATTATGGAAATTTGATTAGTATGGATATGCGTGAATTTATTGAAATAATTAAATATAAAAAGGTGAATTTCAGTTATTAAATAAGGATAATGAACCTCATGGAAATGTTGTCAATAGGTGGCGTGAAATTATTTAGTATGCAAATCGGTTCTCTGGTAATTTTACACTATCGAAAATGGCGCATTGATATACGTTGAAACATACAGCGTGTATGAGACTGTTCTCCAATCTTATCCTGATTTTTTTTTTTTTTTACTGATTCTTGTCTTCTATTGTAAGTTGTCTTTTACTGTACTTTTGATACCAGAAACGTCTTATTTTTAGATTTGTGTATTAAATAATCGTTGTTTTGAAATAATCGTGAGGTTTTTGTTTTTTCAATCAATACAGTTCACTGAACTCGTAGCTAGCTAGCTCTCTCTATTTTTCATTGGTCTCACACCGTTTACAAGCTGATTTTTTACCACTGAAGTTATATAATGTATACGTAAAAATATCGATGTCCGATATGAATTTACTTAAGCTGAATGTTTTGTAATGTTCAAAATCCATAAACACTCCTGGTCAGATATCTATACTTTCCCGATTACTAAGCGTTTACTACAGTTAACTGTCTCTTGGCAGGTCGATTTATAAACTTTAGGTGAATTCCTATAAATTTCAGTTGAGGGAAGAATACGTGACAATACGCTTGTGATTTCGTAAAACATATAATGTCAATTCTTATACTCGAGAATATTCTACAAATATAGGGAATAGGTGTGCATTTTGTAATACGCATTTAACTGTGCAAGTTACACGCATTTCTAAATACATAAATAACTAACATAAATATCGATATTGAAATAAATATATATTAGTAAATCATTTATATCACATGTATATATTAAGCACTAGATACTCAGTAAAGGTGCAATCATTTTAATATTATTACTGCTACCACTGTTATTATTACAATAAAGATTTTGGCAAGGGCTTTCCTTCTTCTACTCAAGGCTGCTTTAGTAATAACACTATGTAACACAAATTTTGTTCCTGGATAGTGTGTGTTATTTATTTATTGCTTATGTTGTAAAAGTACAAAAAGTGACCATTATTCCCTTTAAACTTTGTTTTCGTGACCTGGATAATGAAATTTAGAAATTTTCTATGTTAAAATGAGCAAATTTGCACATTTTCATTTACATAAGGTCTGAATAAAACAACATATGAATCAAGATTTACATGTATTTATACTAAAGTTGTACAAAAATGTTTAGAAGTGAGTAGTTTTTCGAGATTTGTGACTTTCACGTGTCAACTCCCAAATACAGTCTTCTGTCGTGTTTTCGTTATATGCTCCCAGGCTACAAAAACAAAGTTTGAAGAGAAAAATAGGTCTTTTCCATTTACTTTAGGCATAAGCAATTGGGAAATAACACTTTCTACCCAGGAACAAGAAAAAGTAAAATTTTTGTTACATAGTGTAATCATGTGATTCAGCCTTGTCCACTTACTTTCCATTGCTTTCCTCCCATATTCTGTTGGATCTGTTCCATGATATTCTTTTCCGTAAGTCTACATATCATTTTAATGACGACATCATGCATAGATCGTCCCAAGTCAACCAAAAGCTGAGTTCTACTCAATAGATGGTCTTCTTTCTCTTCCCCGTATTCTGGAATATATGTCGTCATCAGGTAAGAGCTTAGTCTCTCTAAGGTTTCAAGTGCGTTCTTTGGATAATGCAGCTGTCCACACTCTTATGATGAAACTTAGATGGTCTTTCAGGAGTTCGATCCTGTCAAGATCTTTGCTGTTACTGCTCGTACAGAAAAGTGTGTCCTCGTTAGGACCACATTCTGCTCAGACAAACAGAACTGGAACGCTAAATGTTTGTCACTAACCACTCAAATATTAGATGTCCATCCCTCCACGGGATCCTTCCTGCTTATGTACTTATGTACTTACGTTTTTTGACTGAGTTATCTTTCGCTATGATTAGAGTCAGTCTCTGCTCGTATATCCAGCCGGTGATTTCGACGATGTCAACTAACCCTAAACTTTTCCTACACATCCTCCTGCCAATCTTCGCCATATTTAATTTAATGCCATCTGTCTGGACTTACTCCATACTCCTGATGTTTCCCTACAGAGTATCTCCTCTCCTCTTTTGCTTTCAGTTACCAATGACGTGACAGGTTTCAGTTTCTGAATTACTGTTTAGCCTCTGCTCTCTCTAAAGTGTTGCTATATTGGTGAGACATGGATGCTCTAAATAACACTAGATTCGCTATAATCCTTTATTTTATAATTATGAAATTCGAACTAAGCCAGAAGCATGTTGGTTTGGTTGCTATTCTAACCGGTTCATTTTTTACACACTGTAAATTGGTAAATTCTGTCTTATTTAGACTTGGAACTCATGAGTGGTATTTCCGTTGACTTGACAAGTATGCGTTTGTGTAGAACATCATGAATACCCGTCTCATTCTATACCTACTTGGAGTATGCCACAGTTTAACGGATATGTTATGGAAGCAGCCTGTGAACATGTGAATTTATGTCGCTTTTCTAGATGAGGAATCTCTATGATTGTGCTTCGAACTGTTGCCTGGGGCATGTGGACGGCTTTTGTTCATGGTTCTTCGCCTGTTACAAGACGCCGCATTTTGCTTATCATGACTGAAATACGACTTGTTATAGAACTGTTTCTGGTAGAAGATACTGGTGTCTCAAAATGATCCGTATTTCTTTTTCCTTTTTCCAATTTCAGTAAGAATAAAAGGTCTTGGAAATTCTAAGTTCCCAAAGAAAAACATGTTTCTATGAGCCGATTATATGAATACTTTGTACCGGGAATAGTTGTTATATACCCTTTGCAATTTGTGATGACGTCACAATGCTTAAATAATGTCAAAATTTAGTTATTATACACACCGTTTCATCTGGATATAATATCAACTGTGGCTGTCAGGTGATTTGCTGGTTTTCATATTCATTATCGTTTTAATATAACATATCCACTCCTGTATAGGGGCCTGGCAGCCTAGCGCCTTAAGGCATGCGCTTCGTAATCTGAGGGTCGCGGGTTCGCGCCCGAGTCGCGCTAAACATGCTCGCCCTCCCAGCCGTGGGGGCGTTATAATGTAACGGTCAATCCCACCTTTCGTTGGTAAAAGAGTAGCCCAAGAGTTGGCGGTGGGTGGTGATGACTAGCTGCCTTCCCTTTAGTCTTACACACTGCTAAATTAGGGACGGCTTGCACAGATAGCCCTCAGTAGCTTTGTGCAGAAATTTCAAAACAAACAAACAAACTCCTGTATATCACGATGTATCAAAGATGTAAGCAACTCTATAAAGACAATTTTTATTGAAGAAAATAGATCAAATAAATCCAGAAATGAGAATTAAACCACACAACATCTTTAGGTTAGGTAACGAAATACAATAAAATTCACATAGAGCTAGGTTACTATAAATAATCATCAGCGTTAGTAGTGGGTTTAAGTGCCACTTACGGTGGATATTGTGAAATAT
>NC_134827.1:95789175-95866590 GCF_004210375.1 Tachypleus tridentatus | reverse complement strand
CTCATCAACTTACACATAGAACCCTAAACAAAACTGATACAGAACCTCATTGATTCATACGAGTTCAGGTTGTGGCAGATACAACTGCAGCTGGAATAGCTTTGATCACATTATTTTGGCAGAGACCTGTACCACATTTACCAAAGGTTGCTTTCCATACCTTCACAGACCTTATTCCTCATTCTTGAGCAGATACTACAGACTACTGACACATGAAAACATACCTCTGGTGACACTTCCCACAATGAAAAGGTATGATAGCTGGTATGGTATTATCCATACAAACATTGTGTGCATATATTACAAGCATACCAAAATAAAATTGGTAACAAGTGGAGGAACCAAACTACATCAAAACAGGTATGCTCTTCACTCTGAACTTCAGTTTCTGTATCACACATGGAACTGTACAAGTGATCACCACTATAGGGTAGCTCCATCCAGGTAGCCAAGATTACACTACTTGGTGTTAAAATTTAGGGGTCCTGGTCTCTATATCTCACATTGGTGGGTAATGCAATTGCATCACAACATTACATATGCATAGACACACACACGCACAGGCACACACACACACACACACACAATTGATTGAATCTCAACCAGTAGTCATTAGAATGATATGTTCCAAGCCACTAAAATCACAGGGAGAAAGTAAGCAACACTGAAGCAGACAAACCTCCTCCTCCACCTGAAATCCTAAAGACAACACCTCAGGCTTAAAATGACAGGATTGTGTATGTTGCAGTAAAACAAAGGAACAGAACTCATCCAGTCTGAAATTATAAAAACATTCAATCTCACTCCCCAGCTGAGTGGGCAAGAAGCATTTCACTTGTCCCTAGAATTATAGGGAGGGTGTAGAACTGTGCTCAACCAAGGAATCTGGAACACACCACACTCTGCATTTAGAATTATAAGGAGAAGGTAGACACCTTCAATGAACAATGTAGTGAACTGACATCAGTCAAAAAAAAAACAATGGCTATGCCCACCTCAGCCAGATAGCAGAGCATCAAATCTCAACTGATATTACAAGTAGACTTCCCCACAGGCTGGTACAGCTCTTACTGACATTTAGGAAAAAAAAAAGAGACACCTAGGAACTCGCATAGGAGGGCCTCCAATTTTGCTCTCTTTTCAGAGAATGGAAAAATTCACTCTAATAGTCTGGAGGAAGAACCTTTGTCCACCATCCCAGTGACTAGAAACAAGGCAGGGTAGAATTTTGGGTGGGTGTGAGAGAATCAACAGGGATGGACAGGATTCCCCTTCAGCTTTACTTATGATAGTCCATGAATGGAAGGTGTTGCATAGTGTGGTAATAACTCTAGGTGAGCTCCTAGATGGTCTTATGGAACACCTAATATATATACAAAGTCTATTGTAACTGGTAGTAATTATAGTAAAATGGTGATTGCTGTTGTAGAATTGGTTTGATAAAACACACACTTGTCTGGGCAACACTCACTCATCACAGAGTAGGATCCTAGGAAAATAAAAAACTCAGAATTGCAGGAGGTGACCCTTGTGCACCACAAATGATAAGAGTGATGGGACTCCATCGCTAAAGCAAACTGCAGATAGAAGCCAATTATGACCAAGCTGGACATCTACAATCCCACTTTAAAAAAAAAAAAAAATCAACATAGATTGAGGAATGAGTACACTGTGAACCTTGGAGAACATAGGTGACATAAACAAGGAAGACTGATGACTGGGCACCCATATCCTCTATAGACCCAACAACTGACAGAAATAAAAATTCTGAAAACTAGACCAAACCAAACTCAGATAACCCTAAAATTATGTTCCAAATCCCAATGATCAATGGGAAATGGAATCCTAGAGGTTAGGTGGGTAAGTAGTGAAGTTGTGAACTGAATAACCAATTGTCACCCAAGACCCAGCAGAGATCCTAGACCGACAGTAAAGATTATTACACATCCAGAAATTCTTGGAACAAAACCCCTCCATCCTCTGAAAGTATCCAATAACCATACACACTGCTAGTGACTTCACTTAGCAGTGTAAACCTTAGGTACAGACAAAATTCATTCTAAGTACGAGAGTACTGAGAAGCTGATATCAGAAGTTGGTACTGATGAATGGGGTGGAACTATGACCCCTTGTAGGCCCTAATGAAATTCGAGACTCCAACAACTTGGAGGAATGTAAAAATGCAGGCTAACAAGGGATCAAGCACATTACAAATGAAACAGGATATTCTGAGTCTTTTAATAAAGTGGAATGAATTTGAGTTGTAAGTACATAGACCTTGTCCTATCATGGGATATAGCGTATATAGGTGAACTACAGACTTCACCTTATAACTATGAAATGTAAAGGACAAATGCACTATTTTAATGCCTGAAAAATTCCTCTATTTGGTAGTAACAGGCTAAAACGTGAAGATCTGATGTGTCACGTAAGGCCTAACCATCCCTTCACATAACTAAGAAATAAGCCTTCCAGTATGAAAAACAAAAATAACTACTAGACCTTCCAGCTATCCATTAAGTTACAGGCTCAAAAGCAACTGGGGAAAAGCCCAAAACATCACACACCATGGGTCATACAAAGGCTGTATTGATCATCATTGATTGGAACAGCATTTTTGAGGTAAGGCAAGTTTTGTTAAAGCAAAGCAGCTTTGGGCCATCTGCCATGTCCACCCAAGGAAATCAAACCAAGGACCCCCATGCTGAGAGTCTGCAAAAACTTACCAATGTTTCACAAGGGAGCTGAAAATTCACCAGCCTAAAGAAGGCACAGGAAAACATGAATCTAAAGACTATCCAAAAATCAAGGATCATCCTTAATTGCAGTTTCGGAGCCCCGGAAAGGGCTACCACAGATTCAAATACATCTCCCTATCATTACAAATAAAATCACTGACAGTTAACCAAGAGATATGCCCCTTCCCCTGATTGTTGTGTGATGCTAGATATCAAAGATGGAAGAGAAGAGCCCTAAATCACCTCCATATCAGAAAGAATAATCCAGAAATCCATACCATAACTGGCTTGTTGCAAAGGAAAAACACATTTTAATTATTATTATCACAAAAATAAACTAGATAATACAATATCTGAACAATTGTAATACTATGAAACCAATTAATGATGCTTTGTTGAGAAAATTTGATAAAAAGGTATCCAATAATCATAGACACTGCTATTGATTTAACTAAGCATTGGAAACCTTGGATATAGACAATCCATTCTGAGTAATAATGTTCTAAGGAGCTAATGTTAGGGGATTAGTATGGATGATTAGGAATAGAACTATGATATTTTGTAGAAGGTGATGAAATTCTCAACTCCAATAACAACAACCAGGAGAAACATGAGGCACTTATATACAATACTAGAATATAGGGCACACTGATGTATGTAGAGAGTATCCAGACACAAATAGTGTCTAGAGCAACTGAATAAAAAAAAATCAAACTAATGCTTTTATGGACAAAGAAGAATCACTGGCACTTATTTTTGTAGTTTTAATGGATATTGGAAAAGCTGCATTTTAATAGGAGTAACATTGTAACAATCATGTACTAGCTTTATCAGTTTTAGACATTCCCCATTTAAGTCCAATTCAATTAGCGAATGAATGCTGAACCTCACACAATGAACAGAACGACATACGATTGGAAAAATGTGATCTTGGTCAATTTACAAATGATTATTACCTACAATGTACCAACCGCGAATTAAGTGGTCCAAACTTAATGGATTTTCAATGAGTGCAAGAATCAGTAATCACCATTATTTCTCACCTACTGAACTAAAGATCATCAGTTGTCAGCAAATGTTCTGGCATCATAACATGCACAAGTCTACAACCTTAAGATCAGTTATAAACACTGATGCAGAAAGTAACACCTTTTCAATGATATTTCAAACCATGTTTACACTTCATTAAACCATATTCTTTCTTCTTTTACAATGATTGGAAGGAATCCTGTGACATTTCAAACACGTGCAAGGTCAGGATATAGGGAAAATCATGATGATGTGCAACTTTGCAATGTGGCTTCATGTTCACAGATGATCTGGTTACAGAAAACACACGTCATTATGGGAAAAAATGTGTACACACTGCCATGTTCAGAAATAAACTCATTAGAGAAATAATATACCTATGTAAAGCAAAGCTACATGTGCCTCATTGCACTTGAATAAAGGATAAAATAAGGAAATATTAGCAAGTTTCTCACATTACCTAGTTCTGGGAAGTCTTCAGGATGAAGTTGAATGTAATGTCTGATGATAGCATCTCTCTCTGCATTATACGTTTCTGGTAGTGATAAAACATCTCCCCAAGTACACCACCAACTCCCAAGCTAATAATATGCTTTTGTATGCCTATATATAAAGAGAAAAAAACATCAAGTAGTTCAAAAACAAGAGATAACAGCAATCATAACCATACCAAAAGCAAAACTAAAGCCATCCAATAAAACTTAGAAAGATGTTAAACTAAGAGTATACATACAGATACACCATCTTATTTCTCATTTCTAAATTTAAATAAATAATATTGTTGATGAAAAATAATCTTGTCTTTCTTAGATTACACCTTTTTTTACTCATATTTAAGTCTTGTATTTCTAACCTATACACTCCACAACTGAAACTAAAAAAAAAAACCATAGTAACTGTCCAAACCCCTAAATCCACACACCTGTATCAAGTTAGCTGTAATTCTTAACTTCAGAGAAACCAGAAAGGGGATCTTGTAATACACAAAATTGCATTAGCTTTCTTTCTCTTAATTAGAAATCTCATTAAAAAAGGCAGAACTCAATCTGCCTTTTGCAGCTAAACAATCAGCTTAGAACTTCATGCTTTCAGTAGGAATTAACCTTTACATCTTTCATGTCAAACCTCAAATCTTGGCTTTTCAAATAGGAAAAAATGTGTGTATCCAAGAAAATCATCTTTACAAATTTTAGCACTAGGGTTGTAACAGGTAAGATATGCAGTCTATTCAACCATTTTTGCTAGATAATAGTACCAGCTCAAGAGCTGCATATCTTAATCATTTGTATGCAAGATAATTATAACCTAAAACACAACTAGGATACAACTATGATAACCAACAGTGTAATAAAACATGTATAAATGTTTAACTTGTTTTAAAATAATATATTAAAACAAGTGG
Organism: Tachypleus tridentatus; assembly: GCF_004210375.1. NCBI lineage: Eukaryota > Metazoa > Arthropoda > Merostomata > Xiphosura > Limulidae > Tachypleus > Tachypleus tridentatus. The sequence continues at coordinate 95,861,421 of NC_134827.1, read as the reverse complement.
AATGTGCATGTTTTATTTTTGAAATTTATTGCCAACCAACAAGTCACAGGCACCTACTGTAAAGAATATAATCCATACAATAAAAAACCTGACACTAGCAAACTAACCAGAAGCTACAATGGCAAACAGCAGAAGTAGATGTAAACAACCAGCAAACAGGCCTATATTTGGTGGGAAAAAATACTGCAGTAATCACAACCACACTATATAAACATGTTAACTGACTCTAATAAGCAGATAAAAAGGTTTTAGTGCACCTGGTCTCTTTGTTACAAAATTGTGCATGTCTTTGAACAATAGTACTATTGATAAACATTTTCTTCCATCTTGTACAAATATAACAATAATGATAGGCTGCTCCAACAAGCACCAAGAAATGTCCAAATTCATTACAAAAAGATTTTTAGTGGAATATTTATAGTATACAGGCATCTTAGTGATATTATCCCCTAACCTAGATACAAAATAGTTAATGTCTCTGAAAAGTATGATTAACAAACTATTTCCTTTGATGGTATGATGTAAACAGAATAAAAGTATTTCACCTTTTCAGAAGTATTTAAGTTTTAATCAGTTAATCACCAACTAACTGGAAAAATTATTAAAAGTCAGACATTTATTGTTAGGAATTTTACCCTATTTAAAAAAAAACAACAACAAAGGATCAGTAACAATATTCACTCAATGCAGAAGCCAGAAACAATGCAGGTATTGGCCATTTAACAGGAGTAACTAAGAAATCTGTTTTTGATTGCTACAGGAATATTCTTTATTGTTGTTGTTTCTGCTCATATTATAGTATTAAACTGAAAAATAACTGCACTCCTATGAATCAAATATGAAGCTATATTTGGTATTGAGTCCTCCTACCTTGACCCACAAGAAGAAAATGGGAAAAAGAATTTACACAATGAAGGACATCAGTGAAGTGCATGGACCAAACAAATGTAACATCTGAAGAAGGCCTGTATTAAGAAACTGTGCAATAGGTTACCATGAATAGGGACAGTTTTGTTGTTTATTTTAACTCAAAGTAAAAATATAACTTAGATGATAAAATACATAAGCTGCTACAGTAGTCTTGTAGAGAAACAAGTCTCAACTGTGGTCATTAAGGAAGAAATGGAAGGTAACCCTGATAATGTGATGGATTTCATCAACCCTTAAATCAAAAGACTGAAGTAAGTAACTGAATAACATCGAAACCTTGTTGCAAAAAAAAACTGCAATGGGATGCAAGTAATGTGACACAAACATGTCAGAGGTTATCCACATCCCTGCCTGCAATATCTTATCCAGAAAACACCAACAGCCAAAAAGAAGTGAATTCATAAGATGATGCAATTTAAGGAAGGTGATGTAAAAAAAGATAAATTCATTTCTCATAAAGGAATAAATAAGAAAGCTGAGCTGTTTAATCCAACCAGACAGGTGGGTCATAAATCATGAAAGAAAAAGAAAACTTTATTAACTCAAAGAAGCAGTATGATCAAGATAACAGAACAAATGAAGCAGAGTTTGAAATTTCCTTATCAAGCAGCCCAAATTAAGGGGAAGGAGAGAGCAGTCTCAGAATAAAAATCAACCTGTCCCTGTAGTAAAGGAATACAGAAAGCAGCCATGGCAAACATATCAGTGATATCTCCCACAAAGAACAATAAAATACATTTTAAGAGAAAAATTGAAACAAGAATAATTGTTCAAATGGAAGTTAAAATTCAGGAACTAAAAGCAAAATATGAGGACAGTTTAGCCAAGGAAAATACAAGAGGTTGTTAAAAATGCCATTCTGTAACCAGTAAAGAGAAACAGTCTACCCTAAAATGAGAGAGAGAGAATGAGAGAGAGAGAAATAAGGAACTGTTGAACATCTTAGAGGAAGAGAGTGGCAAATAGACCAGAAACAATAAATCATCCACTGGTAGTGATAAACTGTAAGAGTGGATAACAGACAAGAGCAAATAAATTTAAAATAATAATAATAATAATAATAATGGATAGTTTAAGAAAAATAACTTGTCTGGCAAGGAAGCAGTCAAGAGAATCACGTTAAGATGAAGATATAGAGCAGCGTGGTGAAAGATAAGATGTCCGAGACTCTCAGCTTTGCCAAGAGGTGAAGAAACTGAAATCCCAACCAAATTAGCCAAAGATAGCAGTGAGAATAATCTCAAAATAGATGTTAGAATAAAGACATTGACCTTTGAAGTTGAAAATGAAGATAAACATACAGAAAGACCATGGACTACTCCATACAGGAGACTGGAATGGAGAGCAAGAAATGTGGAAATTTAGTACAGAAGAAAGTAGTCACAAATACATTAGGAGATCCCACAGCATAAAAAAAAAAATTGTAGAAACACTGGGAGATATAAGGACTACTCTCTCTCTCAAATATATTTTGTTTGGATAACAACAACTGATCTACCACTAAATTCAAAGATCCCCCAACATAGAAAGCCAACAACCAAATGTTGCTGGCATAAGCCCAGAAAAGAGAGATCAAGAACTGGAAAGCAAAGATATCATAAGCAAGTATTTCCTTGCCAGTAGGATCCAAGGGCTTTTTGCAATGCAAATCCACAGAGGTACAATGGACAAGAGGCCAAGCTATCACAGAAACAATGCTAATGAATTGTTCCAGATACAACTGACCACCAAGCCCCACAATAACTGACCTCTTGGTACAAATGAAGATCACCAATATTAATCTGTGAGAAACTAAATAGCAAAAAATTAAATAAGGAAGTCTGATAAAGCAAATACCACAAATAAAACAAATAAATTGAGAAGCGTCGAGAAAGAAAACACAGCAGAATGAAAAACATTAGTGCAACCTTCCCCAATAAAGCTGTTTGGATAACAAAGAAGAGCCTCGGAAGATGAGGTTAAAAGAATAGCAAAAGAAAAAGGTGAGAAATCATAGTATGAAGAGTAAAATATTAACAGTAAATGAGAGCCAAAGAAGAAGAAACGTTTCTGAGCGAAGAAGATATTCAAAGGATAGAAGCACTTACAAATACGAAAATCTCCAGCCACAGGCCATAGAAAAGTGCTTAAAATTGCAATAACTCAACATTCTGGCAAGAAACAAAAATCTTATGAGTGTGAAACGCATACAAGAAACTCAGCTGAGATTCAGCAGGAACTACTGAAGTAAAGAAACAAGTGTCCCTGACACAAGTGTTTTGCTTACCCATGTCAGGGATAGAAGAACCAGAACTGAAAGGCAGGTTGTGAAAAGAGTTAATCAAAGTTGGTCAAAGACTAGGCAGGCTCATCAGAAGTTCTCGGCCCAAGATGAAGAATGTGGAATAAAACAAACAAGATGTAAAATGTTGGTAATGATGCTGACTGTAAGAGTATCTCTTGTCACCAGTTAAAGAAAATAAGAGAAATGTATGAAACTCTAAAGGTTTCAGAAATATGGAAATGAGAAGTAATAAGATCTACAAAACTACATGCATGGAAAATGTTAACAATTTTTACTTTACATATTTCTTTTCAGTAGCAGTAGGTCTGGTAAGTCATTTTCCTATATACAAAATTTAAATGAACTGTCGAACCCTGAACACGTGTTGATGATGATGATGATGGGGAATACTTCTAATCAAAGAAATTGCATCAAAGCTCTGGAACATATCCCAATGCTTCATAAACTAATTAAGAAAAGACATTATAGTAAAAAAAGAATTATACTCAGAATCTCCAATTGAAATCAATTTTAAAATCTGGAAAGAAAGAACATGGTGGTAGGAAATACATCTTGAAAGTTAATTAAAAGTTAAAAATAATATGCACAAATCCTTCTTAATAATGAAAAAAAAAAAGGAATAAAACTAAGTATTTGAGTGCAAAGAAAATTAAGCAGATTTTGATATAACAAAATCGACTGGAGTACTGCTTGTGAATAACATGTCCCTTTTTTATTGGTGAAAGAGTATGGTCTAATGGTGTTTGCATCATAGACTGGCACTGCACATGCTATTACATGCAGGGAGTGGAAATTTCATTCAAAAATTTATCTCATATGAACAATGAATAGTGAAGTATATAAATATCACAAATGTTCAGGCTTCTTAAAAATCTTCACCATACCTGTTGTGTACAAAATATCGGACTGTGTTAATTTGTTAGCCAGTTCAGTGAAACAATGAAAATTAGATTGTACATCTCTAATTCATTAGCTTACATTTGCTTCAGAACTTCTATTCAAACACTAGTTGTGAAATTAGGCTTACCAGTGAACACAGTCTGTACAGTAACCAAGGAAATATGTCAGTTCAATATTGTTGCATTATATTTACCAAACAATGAAAGAATGCATTACAAAAATTGCATCAGATTATATGTCATCAAGGTTACTAAATATTTCATTAAACTAAATAATTACCATTTCATTAGTGAGAAAAATTTTACACATGTTGTCATTAATTAGTAGTGGAGTCCAAACTGGGTTTTTGTTACTAATGGAGTGCCTCAGGATAAGTGCTTGGGTTTGATTTTTTCTTGGTTAAATTTTACAAAGTTAATTGATATTTTTATGAAAAATATAAGGTGGGCTAAATTTTACTTTCAGTTGGGTACTGCCCAAGGCCCCAATTGACCCTTAATCTATCCCAGACTATATACAAAATCCTGAACTTCAGTATCCAATAAGTAAATTCTTAGCTTTATTTTTCTAAGCACTCTCCCCCAAATTATATACTTTTAACACTTATCCAATTAAAAGCATGAAACCCTTAAGTCAGTAAACTGGTCAAAGTACTTTGACTCAACTGATATAAAACTGCTTTAATATTTTGAAGACGAGGTATCAATTGCAAAAAAAAAAATTGTAATGTACCATCCTTATTACGTTGTCAGAATAGAAAACACTTCATGCAGTAACACTTATGGTAATGCTCTTGAATCCAAGATAACAGAAAGAGATACATTCACAAACATTACTTAATCTGTGTTAGTATAATGAACTTAAAAGGTAAAACAATAATGTGCAGCTGTTTTCATTTTCAAATAGTATCACATTTTTTTTAAAGCATGTTTTTGAAGAGTTTGGATTTTGACTTCGAATTCAACTATGTTACACCTAAATATACAAGTATTTCAAACTACTGTTGCAGTATAAGACCTATCTGTCCTTATATTACCCACATGACAGAGAACGTCCTAATGAAGTCATACTGTAGGTAACAATGACAATAAATGAATTCCAATTTAACTTCAAATGTGACTTTTAATAAAATTAGGGTCATTCAGCATGACTAGCAGTTATAATGCAAGCTTTGCATAAAATTCATGCCCAGTATTTCTTACACCAACACCGATTGTCCACAACAACCTGAGAACAAAAAAATGTTACATGTCTGTTTTAACATGGCAAGAAAAATCAATTTCCTTTATCACAATGCAACAATGCACTTCATCTTATTAAGCATTTTCATTAATATTACTTGTAAAAATAATTTATTATAAAAGGTGCACATGACAGGCTTTCCTCGTTGAAACAGTGATCAATACGCCATGGCCTCTTTTTGCGACTGTGGACAAGTAACCTTCCCCACTACATTTAAAACAAAGTAAGGAACTTATGTAGTGCCCATCTCCCCAAAAACACGTCTGTTAGTTCCTATAACACATTCAAAAAGCAACAAGGAAACAAATATCTTTAAAAATACATTTCTTTCAGTATTAACAAAAACTCACACAAGAGCTGTTGCACGCTTCTAACTTTATTTAAAGCTCTCTATAACAAAAGTCAGTAAAAGGGAATCCACACGTTCAGAAACCACAATTCGACAACAAACGAGTGGGAAAAGTATAAATATCTGTTGAATGGCAGAGAACAAACGTACGACTTATAATTCCAACCTGTGTTTTTAAATATAGTAATTATAGATAAATTAAAATTAGTTTCTTAAGATGTTTACAAACATGATTTGGGTCAAGTTGCATAAGGAAAAATGAAGTGATAAATTTTCTTTCCTGAAGTAGATGGAACATTGGTTTGAAATAATCCCACAGTTTTCTTGCTTCGGTCATCATACTCTTATCACTAAACCAATAACATTGTCCATAACCGAGCGAGACACTAAGTATGATTTTTTTATGCTAAGTGTAGACTATACACGACCGTTTCGTTTGAACTATTAATTATTGCATTAAACGTATCAACACTCGTTATTGCATTAACAGTTAAACAACTCTGTCAATATAACAAGTTAAATTTCATACCACTTATAGCTGGACGACGTGTAACAGCATTTGCTACTACAACAGTAGTCACCCCAATACCAGCAAAAGCAACTGGATAAAAGTACCTTGCAAATACACTTTCATATCCAGACATTCTGTCTTATTAGAGTAACCTAACCCTAACCCGAGAACGAACACGATCGCCCCTCTTAAAAATACTTGTATATACTGTGTGCAATTACATTACATTTGGTACGTCCAGGATGCACGTACCTCCCTAAATGTACATTTAATATATAAAATATTATAACTTTAATAACGCATTGGCTTGTTCAATAAGTTATGTTATTTCACTCTCTAATATATCTTAATAAGTTATTTTATGCTAAATACTTTGATTGTTTAGTTACATGAAAGAAAAAAATATTTGTTTTATACTTATAGAGTATGCTACCCTCCTCCATTTTACAGTATGCTCTATTACATGCATGAATATTAGGAAAATTATTCTCAAGATGAGAAGGAGAACGTATAAATTTAATCAAAATCCAAGAGCTTTCAAATCTCTAAGGCAAGCCCTGGATCTCAACACTAATGGGTGCTACTGCGACGCACATTCCTTTACCTTGCTTCGCTTTTTTCAGGTAAACCATGCTGCCCACTTTAAACTGGCCTCCTACATCTCTATAGGACACATTTCTACTTCCATATATTCATAAAGAATTATCTAGAATTTAATTCTTATTCTGCATACTGCAGCTTTCGCATAACATGCGGTCAACAGTCTTTATGTTGACCTCGTTCTTGTTCCTCATCAATCTACTAAGATTATACATATTCTGTCCATGGACAAGGAGTGGTTGTAATGCTGGACTTTGTGTCGATCAACAGTTAATTTATTTTAGTGATAGTTCATGTGGTATCTCAAGGCTGCAACCTCCACTATTCTCGAACGAGAATGGCCAGTTATGTCTATAACACTATTTCCTCCTGTTTTTCAAACTTTACCTACAAAGTAAGAAATGTTTAATTACTTTCGACCCAGAGAGGTATTGCAATCGGATCTGTTTATATGTGTCTCGAAAACTAGTAGGCCGATGTACATAAAAATGTTAAAAAAATGGAAAGTCATTATAGGATAGTCAGATTCTGGATCACTTTTAAGCAAGTGGGGTATTTTTGCGGGTTGGGATTAATAAATCTGTAAAGAGTGGTTGAATTTGTATCACACTGTATGGATACATTGAGGTTGAGACTCCTCATCAAACTTCAAATAATGATCCGAATCATTGATTATTCTGAATCTGAGAAGGATTTCCCGAACTTTCGAACTTGACAATGTCCAATATAAATGCATGCAATTTCGAAAAGGAGCAGAAAACAATCTCATAGATGATTTCAGTATGTCGCTTGAAAATATAACGTCAAGTAACGACTCCGAACATCCAGTAGAAATAATGGTCTCACTTTTAATAACAGTGTGATACACAAGACATATATGTATTTTAACTACTTTTAGTTTTGCAGGAATTTTATATCTTTTCTCATTTGTTTAGTTTGTATACAGTTTCAGAACATGCATATGCATAATCAAGAAAGTTATTGAGGTTATCTTGTTTAATTTTGCTTTGTTTCTTTGTTTTCTATAGTTTATATGTTCTGCCCAAGAAATATTGCAGTAACACATAAAACTCTCAGAGTACCAAGATCCATCAACTTAACATTTTTACATTAGTTATGTAAACATATTTCCACTAAATGACAGACTTATACATGGTAGCCCGTAAGTCCCTACCCATCCATATATCTTATGTATCCAGTGTATCTGTGTGCTGTCCCTCATTCTCGCTGCATAATATTATGCACAAAACGCTCTTCAAGTGTAAATGGGCTTACATCGGCCATATTTCTCTGAAAAAAAAGAAACAACTTCATAATACATGGGTAATTGAATATAGCACAATAACATATGGATGGGTAGGGGCTTACGGGCCACCCTGTAGATTGCTTGTTGCGCTATTTAAATAAAAATTTTGCAAATTATAAATGAACCAAAATAGATTTGTTACGTCATACGTGATGTTCGTAGAGCTAAGTGCGCCTCTCCATGAAATATACACGTTAAAAATAAGGACATCTGCATTAAACATTTAATTTATTTTAGCACGAAGATGTAGAAACTATCGTTGTAGTTTTTTTTTCTAAAAAGGTGTTTACATATAAATACAGAAGGTTTGTTTGTTTGTTTTAGAATTTCGCACAAAGCTACTCGAGGGCTATCTGTACTAGCCGTCCCTAATTTAGCAGTGTAGGACCAGAGGGAAGGCAGCTAGTCATGATCACCCACCGTCAACTCTTGGGCTACCCTTTTACCAACGAATAGTGGGATTGACCGTCACATTATAACGCCCCCACGGCTGAGAGAGCGAGCATGTTTGGTACGACGGGGATGCGAACCCGCGACCCTCGGATTCCGGTCGTACGCTTTAACCCACCTAGCCATGCCGGGCCCCGACGAAGATATCTGATGTCCTCATAGAAATACCAACATCCGAAGTTAATTCTCTAAAGCTAAATGGTTTATAATATTCGAAACTTATAAACGTTTCTGGTTAAATATTTGTAGTTTCCCAGTTAATAAATCACAGTTATAGCTTCCAATGATTATGGTACACATAATAACGTTCGCACGGCTGAAAGGGCGAGCCTGTTTGGCACGACTGGGATGCGAACCCGCGACCCTCAGATTACAAGTCGCACGCTTGGCCATGCCGGGCCAAATACAGAAGGATAAATACATCTTGTCAACAAATTATATAATTTCGAACTTGTTTGTGATGATACACGACCAAATGAAGAATGGCCCGAATTGTTTACAAGAGAAGAATATAAGATTATACTAATTGCTGTTAGTCGCCAACACCATCGGTAACATTTGCCATTTTGAAATTTATAGTTCAGAAGAGTTGAAAATGTATCTGACCCTCCCGAGTCCTCAACGAACTGAAAACCTGGTGCCAAAACATACGAGAAGAGTATCTAAAAACAAAGATACAGTATAAATATAACAAGAAATCAGTAGTTGATTAAGTCATTCAAATTCGGGAAAGTTAAAGTGCTAGTAGTTAGAGCTATTACATCTATTCTGCTATTTATTTATTCAGCTAGTTACATATTGAACTACCAACGCTAATTAAGTTACGGATACAAGTTATTAGTCATGGAATTTGTTGAAAAGTTGCATATGAATTTAGGTCTAAAATTGGTGTCAAAGTGAACACAGCCTATAACAACTGTGATTTGCCATTATTTTTACAAAATAATCCATTAGACGTTCCAAACGATGTTACATGTTGCAACAACATGCATTTGTTATGATACTATTTCTTTATATAATTGAATATATAATAACGTATGCTCAGCCAGTGCAAAACCTCTTGCAAAGCATACGAGTACCCAGATAACTGTAACAACTCTTGCCCCATTTTTATTGGTGAACAAATGAAATAAATTTCCAAAGTGGTAGACACAATAACATGAAATATATGAATACGGCTCGTGATCATCATTGGATATTACACCATAAGCAAGTTGAGGATCAAGAAACAGAGGATATAAAGGTCAAGGTGAACTTTGCTTATTATCAGACCAAATTTTGGGCTCTTTTATTGTTTTTTCCCACAAAGAAGCAAAGACTTTGTATATAGACAACAGGATATGAATTCATCAAGATAAAACATCTAATCATATCTTCCCTTCAAGCATTGTATACCGCAATCATCTTGACATACTGCTCAAATCACTGGAAACAGTGCCTACGGATTTCTGTGAAACTGTACTGTAGAAATAGATATTGGGAAACTACTGTCCTTATATACTAGATGTATTATGAAAAATGTGCAGGGAGGAATGTTTGTTTTAGACATATGAGGCTTAAGATGTAGTATTTTGTAATGGAAAATACACTGGGGCCTCAAGATGCACAGTTATCAGACAGAGAACGAGCTGATGTGGTGAGTAATAACAAAGTGGTGAGGCTCCAAAATAATTTTAATATAACATACTCAAATTTAGTGTTGATAAAGTTCACAGCTTTCTTTATTTGGAAACATACTACTATTAATTTTGTTATTGATGCTAGCAACTAGTGTTTTTTGTGGAGAGTCTTATAATAATGTTATATCTATATTAAAAACAAATTTGTTGAGTGTGTATGTGTGTGTGTTTTATAGCAAAGCCACATCTGACTATCTGCTGAGTGCACAGAGGGGAATCAAACTGCTGATTTTAATGTTGTAAATTCATAGACTTACAGCTGTTCCAGCGGCAGACAACTTGGCGAGTCAAGAATAACTAAAGTTTACAATTTTCTAAAATGGATGTAACAATTCCTTCATAAAGCTTTTGAGTCATAAAAATTTGTAAAATATTCTAAGAGAAATAGTTATTCAATTGAAACATAAAACTACTTCCAGTTCTTTTTTTAAAAATCATTATACTAGGAGATTATGATCAGGATATCTAGTTTTCCATAAATTGTAAAGTCAGTAATGAACAGTTTCACAATTATCTGAAGAATCATCCTTAAGTGGTTGTTACTGGATTAAATTGATAGGAAATGGATAGAAAACAATATACAGTAATATCTGAACAATCTAAATTTAAATATGCTTTCTACTAAAGACTAACAAAAGTCAAAATAAAATATATTTCAAATTAATTTCTCATGGTTATGAGAAAGCTTCAAATGATTAATTTCATTTAGATGTATAATACAAGAACTTAAATACATAACTATTTTCTAAGTTTTAAACACCTTCCAAAATAAAAGAGAATACAGTAATATCTAGGAAGTTGTACTAAAATGATTATAATCATGAATGTTCACAAAATCCCCTTGAAGGAAGAATAAGGTATCCGAATAGTAGGTTTGTTTTTTAATTTCATGCAAAGCTACACGAGGGCTATCTGCACTAGCTGTCCCTAATTTAGCAGTGCAAGACAAGAAAGAAGGCAGTGAGTCACCACCACCCACTGCCAACTCTTGGGGTTATTATTTTACCAATGAACAGTGGGACTGAAAAGACAAGCATGCGTGACAGGGATTTGAACTCTCGACCCTCTGCACTAGTCATCTCTTAATTTTAAATGGTAGACTAGAGGGGAAAGGGATTATTCAATGCCACCCACTGGAATTTCTTGTCAGACCAAACAGTGGTATTTGATCATCAATCTTATAATGCTCCTACAGCTCAAATGTATGTAAAGTTTGTTATTTTTTTTGGCAACAACAGGATATGAACCATGGGGCTGCAGCTCTAGAATCTGGAAAACTAATCTGAGGGTCCAAGCTCAGCCCTGCCAAAAATAACTAGTTACATCTTTAAATATTCATCAGTGTCTTGAAAACAAATCTCTTAAATGCAAGTTTTTTACAGAAATCATTAACACGCTTCCTTTAATTTAGTTAAACAGAGATGAAATCACAGATATGCAAATAGTAAAAAATTGCAAACATTCCCCTCCATTTCACATCTTAAAGAGTGGCTTGTAAGTAACTTTTGTCAAAATGTGTCAAATAAATGTTACAAAATTCTCAGGATAAAATGAAAATTTATTTGTATAGGTTCATTACAGTTTCAAGACAGTTTGAATAATACTTTATTATCTTAACTAACAATCAAAAAAATTCTTTGAATCTAATATGGATTTTCAAAAGATTTAATGACTGTTTATAAAATAACATTGCAATGGCATGCTGTGTATAAGAATAGTAAGGGATAACGTCAGAGGTTGACTTTTAATTCCTGCAGTGAATAAATCTAAATCTGAAAGAAGCCCTGTCTGGTGGCAGTGACATCTGACAAATGAAACTGAACCAAACAACATCTGATAAAACATGTATCTTTGAAAATGACATTATATTAAAGCAAAATAAAAATATATTTAAATTTTACTTATCACTAAATTTAAGATTCTGATTCATCAATGGTTATTGTTCTTTTTAAGTACTTAAAAACATTAGATTAATATGCACAATACAGTTGAGTGTTGTACATGAATTCTTTTCCTTGCAGAATACAAGTAAAATCCAGTTATATGGAAATGCATATCAGAGAAAAATGTTTGTATTCAAGAAATTTCTGCAAAGGTTTTCACAAGACTTTTTTAACAACCTTATTTAATCCACATTAAATGTCATGGTACATGAGAGAGAACAAAAGCTACCATCTACACTAATCATTCTCAAACTGGGACCCACAGATCTACAGGTTCAGTAAGCTTCAACAATTTAGAAATAATCTCTTCTTCATTATTTTATTAAATCACTGAGGACCAAGGTGTCTAAGGTCTTGGTTGATCTCAAGCTTAAAAGTTTGGAAACCTCTGAACTAGACATACAAGGTGATAGTAGAGATAACGTGGCTGGGCATACGAGATGTAAAGGTATGGGATTGCAGTCTATCTGTGTTGGGCATTTAACACAGACTACCTAAATGACCATGTAGTATACACAGCACATTAACTAGCAGATTATTCATCTGATATCAAATAATATTTAGAAATCACTATTATTCACAATTTGCACTTGATGAAATATAAGAACTATTTGATTATTAGACACATTACAAAAGTTCACAATCTTGGTTGGTTGAAACATAAGTATTATTTGATTAGACAGGTTACTAGCATACAAAATACTGGTTGGTTGAAACATAAGTACTATTTGATTAGACAGGTTACTAGTATACAAAATACTGGTTGGTTGAAACATAAGTACTATTTGATTAGACAGGTTACTAGTATACAAAATACTGGTTGGTTGAAACATAAGTATTATTTGATTAGACAGGTTACTAGTATACAAAATACTGGTTGGTTGAAACATAAGTACTATTTGATTGGACAGGTTACTAGTATACAAAATACTGGTTGGTTGAAACATAAGTACTATTTGATTAGACAGGTTACTAGTATACAAAATACTGGTTGGTTGAAACAAATAGTATTTGATTAGACAAGTTACTAGTATACAAAATACTAGTTGGTTGAAACATAAGTACTATTTGATTAGACAGGTTACTAGTATACAAAATACTGGTTGGTTGAAACAAATAGTATTTGATTAGACAAGTTACTAGTATACAAAATACTAGTTGGTTGAAACATAAGTACTATTTGATTAGACAGGTTATTAATATACAAAATACTGGTTGGTTGAAACATAAGTACTATTTGATTAGACAGGTTACCAGTATACACAGTATTGGTAGGTTGAAACATAAGTACTATTTGATTAGACAGGTTACCAGTATACACAGTATTGGTAGGTTGAAACAAATAGTATTTGATTAGACAAGTTACTAGTATACAAAACCTTGGTTGGTTGAAACATAAGAACGATTTGATTAGACAGGTTACCAGTATACACAGTATTGGTTGGTTGAAACATAAATACTATTTGATTAGGCAGGTTATTAATATACAAAATATTGGTTGGTTGAAACATAAGAACGATTTGATGAGACAGATTATTAGTATATAAAACCATGATTGAAACACAAGCACACTACTTGATTAGACAGGTTACTAGTGTACACAGTTTTAATTTGTTGAAATACAAGATCTGTTTCATAAAATTAAATATATATATTATAATAATAAAATCTTCAAGCAATAAACCAAAACATATTAACATGAAATTTTTAAATTATGCTGCACATTTTTAAAAAAGGATCCTAGGGTACAAGCTATAATGTGGGATTATTAAATGTATCCAAGGATTTGGAGGTGGCTGTGGTAGTAGGACCCACATTGTGGTGGGGATACACCATCTATCAGTCTTAACCTCCAATTCACTGGTCTCACGTAACAAAATTAGAAATTAGTAGAGCAAAATGTGGGTGCGCAATCCTACAATGTCCCACATCTATATCACCCTTCACTGCCTGCAGACAGTTGTGGGAAGGTGACTGCTCTCCCAAGTTAGAATAAGAAAAGATAAACATAAAAAGATGAAAAATAATAAATAAATAAACAGAAAAAGAAAATAAGATACTACCATTTGGAGGTAAGTAAAATAAAACTTGCCTCTTGAAGTTAGTATTCCCACCCCCAATATGGTAGAGGCACTAATTAACACCCACCTCAGCAAAGTGATAGTTTACTGTGACTGTCGTGATTTTATACACAGCTAAAGGTGTACATCCACATGAAGTAGTGCCAAGTTCTTAGATGACTTTATTTTTAACTAAAAATTTTAGTAATTTTTTAATAAAATTTTGCTGATTTTACTTTCTTTGTATTTATTTAATACATATTTGTATTTATTACAGAATAATTTATCTGAAATGTCTTTATTAAATCCATTAAGTATTTCTTTTCAATTTCACACAAAGTTACTCAAAGGCTATCTGTGCTAGCTGTCCCTAATATAGCAGTGCGAGACTAGAGGGAAGGCAGCTATTCATCACCACCCACCACCAACTTTTGGGCTACTCGTTTACCAACGAATAGTGGGATTGATCATCACATTATAACGCCTCCACGGCTGAATGGGCAAACATGTTTGCTGCTACAGTGGTTCAAACCCGTGACCCTCAGATTACAAATTGAACACCTTAACCCACCTGGCCATGTTGGGCTCCATTAAGTATTAATTTTCATATCAGTGTAAAAACATTTTGAATAAAATATTTTAATTTATTACAAATTTTATAATATCCGAATAAATGCGAAGTTATAATGTTTATAATACATGGGTATGACATTTACATATATTTTGGGTTTGGTAAAGAAATTCCCAAACAGATGACCAACCTTTGTTTTTTCTTTTCATGTATCACTCTTGAACTATAATTTTAATTTTCCCCCACTAAATCTTATGTTAAATCTTCACCCTTTTATGGATCCCACTGAATAATGTGAGTTTTGTTAAAAATATAAAAATACACCAGCAAAATCAAAAAAGGGCATCTCGATTTATTTTGTTTTCAACAAACAAATATATACAAGCTTGGTCCACAGCCTCTGAAGAGTACAGACATTTTAGTAAATAGATAGTTTTATATAATTGAAAACCCCATTTTAAAAATTGTTCTGAACAGAACAAAAGTTTACGAATTATTTATTCAGTGGTTCACTTTTAATCTGCCAGATTCCTATTTGGTATTTAAACCATATGAGAAACAAGTCCTGTCCCATCTGCAACCAGCTCCAGAATGGTACAATCTTGGACCCTAAAAATAAAATACCTTCAGTCAAACACACAGAATACTGGTATTTCTTACAAAAAACATTATAAGAAAATAACTCTAACAAGCTTCCATTTTATTGCATATATAAACTGAAAGACTGAGACTGATTCTAATGTAATCCATTGGTATAAAGAAAAGTAAGTTCACAGTTAAGGTAGTTTAATTAAGCCTCATCTTAACCAGAGGACTAATTGTCTGTTATATGCAAACTGTGTTCATCATTGGTCATACACAAGGTTTTGAAATAACACAAATGGATCAATACAGATCACACTCAGCTAAGGGATGTTCCAGAATACTTAAATTTATTCCAGCTTTCTCATACAAGTTTGAAACCATCTGGTGATTCAACAAATAGCCTAGTGAGCTATTTGTGGTATAAAATGACAAACAACCATTGGTATTTTCAATGGTAAATTTCTGTTTTTGAATATGTATACATTAACCTTACTTAGACATACAGAAACATTGTACAGAAGATTACACAACTGAACATTTTTAGCATCTCAGTGAAGTTTATGATCAGGCTAATGGAGTGGTTGGCTAATCTATTTTCAATTTTACATAAATGACAATGGTTATAAAATTGTTATTGTTTTTAAAACTATATATATAAATTTGTTTATTATAATTTTATCATCTTTAGAGAACCTGAACAATTGTCTATTTTTTGTTAATCATCTTAACAGTAAGTATAAACTGTACTGTAGAACAGCAAGAAGGCCAACTTTTATTTTACATGCATTATCATTAAGAAGTTTTGTAAAAAAGACAGTTTTAGGTCTTTTTTTTTTATTACAAAATTGTAATATACTCGTTGCCAAGTGACACATCAGTTTCACTACAAACTTTGATATACTCATTACTAAGTAGCACACCAACCTCGGTACAAAACTGCGATATAAACATTTTGAGCACATGCTTATAATAAGTTTTCACACCCAGTCAAGCCACCTCAACACTTTTATTTTTTTAAAAAATGAGTTCCTTGTTATTAAGTTTTAAAACTGTGATATACTCAGCATCATGTGGCACATCAACCACAGTACAAAACTATGGTAAGATAAACATTGTTAAAAACCTTTAATAATACCAATAAGTATACTGCAGATCATCCAGTTTAACCACTTCATTTTAGTTATGCTAAACGTGCTTAAGGTCAGCTCTGTGGTTAGTGAACTCACCTTCTATTTCTGTCCACTTCACAGCCACTTCACTGATAGGAATTTGAAAGTACTGAGCTAGATACAGAAGTTCTACATCAAAGGCCCTGTTCATAAAACAGTATGAGAAACAAAACTAAAACATAAATTTTATTACACGATATTTTAATAAGCACAATTTAACTCAATACACTAAGTGCACCTATACGTGTATTAATTTCTATAGCATTAATAGTAAACATTTAAAAGGTATAGGTGCAATGATGGTGACCAATCTGTTGGATTTACTATTATGTATTTATTTCAATATCACTGTTTCAGTTAAATATATATTTAGAAATGCGATAAATCTCAAGTATAAGAATCAACAATATATGTTTTACAGAAGCACTACTGCACCATCAGTATTGTTGCCTAAGCCAAAATTTCTAGAAATTCTCCTAAAAAGGTAACCAATGCAACAAAGAGACAGTATATATATTGTTGGTTTGCTGCAGTTGGTATACCATACACCTCAGAAGCTATAACTGTGATTAAAGCTTATTACTCAGGAAACTACAGATATTTGACCTAGAAATTTATATATTTTGAACATAATAAATCATTTAACTTCAGTGGATTACCACTGAATGTTAGTATTTCTATGAGGACATTAGATAACTACAGCAGTAAAACAACTTGTGTGATTAGTGAAGAGCTTGTTAGCTACCTGTTAAGTGAACTGTACTGATATACACTTGAAATTAATTCACTCATCATGAACCGTCAATAAAATATTCAATTCCAGAGCATATAGAAAACTCAGTACTGTTTGCAAGTTTGTAAAACTTTGTATATAAATCAGTATTTGTGACAGCCATTATTATAAATTGTACTGTGGTTTGTATATTAAAATATATTTGTATTATGAAAAAAAAGTGTGTATCAATCTTGTTGGCAAACATCATAAATTTCATACAACTCTATATTTAATTAACTTCTAAACTTAAATTATGATTCAACTCAGTTTTAGGTTATTTGAAATCATAATGCATTACATAATAAATTGGAGACTCATTCGAAATAAATTCTAATTTTAATGTATGACCTTAATATCTACGAACCAAACACCTAAAGATATCTATTGATATTTTTAGTGCTACACAACAACTAATCAATGAATTGCATTCAGTTATAAATGAATTTGTAAAATGTGAAAAGTCGGATAATTTTAATTTTGTTGCTCCATTTTTATTTCTAATATGTAAATTTAAATACAACAACTAGTCAAAACAATGGAACTGTAATACAACTAAAAACATTTATGAGGTATATCATGTCAAATAAAACAATATGGCAGATTTAAAGACAATGGTGTAATAATAAACCCTCTTCTGTTAGGAGAGATGCCCATAAAACAAGTTTTTGCTTTACAAAATAAACAAGCTCACAATGTAGAAAATCTATCAAATAAGGCATAGAGGTTGTTTATAAGGTTACATACTGTAGTCATACAGTAACTGACAGAAATCTGTACTAATTAGGCTGGGAAATAACGTGTTGACTGAACTTTCACCAATATTATTACAAAAGTCAGAACATCAAACAATAATGAAAAACGACAATATCCGATTTACAATGTAATTTAACATTTAGTCAACCCAATAAGATTCTTTATGGATGTAGTTTGTTCAATCTAAGAAAATGAAGATTGTCATACAGTATTCCAAGTAGACTGGAAAATTAAATCCACTTACCAACGTTTCACATGTAGATTAGGAAACAAGAGCCTAGCTGCTTCACGAGTGAAAAGTTTAAAACCACACTGAGTGTCTCGAACACCTCTAACAGCAAAGAACCACACCATAAAGTGGAATCCAAACATCAAGAAGGTCCGAAATACTGATCTCTGTATAACACAGTGAACAGCTCACTTAAAAAATATTACATTATATCTATAAAATGTGTATATATGTTTCATTGTAAATATACACAAATATTATAATGATTACCAAAAAAAACAGTCACAAGAACAAATGGATAAGTATATTACATTATATCTACAGAGATGCCAACTATTTCAAATGACTGAGCATAATGATTGTAGACAGAGCCCTTTATCAGTTGCGGCTACTAGGCCTGACCAATGTCTCTAAGCTCTTTATTACAGTGGAGCGCCATTAAGCTGCGGACCAGTAAACAGCTAAATCGCTTAAGCTGTAGCAAGTCTTGTGAGCGAGGATTATCGCGGCTCACCGCTAATTTAAGAACGTGTAAAAATGCGGCTTACGAATTTAATCCTGGCTTTATAACCTCAAGGGAATATTTAAAAAGGATTTGCTTTAATTTGGGAAATAAATAAAATATATTACAATAGAAATCGACCGTTAATCTACCTTATCCGCTCTCTATGTCAGCTTTATGGAGGCCGCCATTGTTACCGAATCACACCTCTCCATACATTAAAGTTAATCCGCTGTAAATCCATGAAAAAGGGATCAGTAATTAAAGTATTATTTTAATTCGATAATCCAATATAATGATCACGCAATGGCCGGGTGAGGCTCCTCGGCGGAGCTGTTGGCGACTTCGCTTTTCAGTCACAAATGTTTAAGTTAGCGGTTAAGCAGGTTGACCCCAAATACCTCGGCTTAACAGCACTCCACTGTATTATGTTATTATTATAACTATTATTATTTATTACTGCTATAGATTGTTCATTTATCACTGTGTTTTGTGTATTTAATAAATAAATTTAAATTTTTTTGAAATTGTCTTATTTAGTTCAGAGTAACAAACATACTGGTAAAACAACACTGAACATGCACAAACAGTAAGCAGAAAAAGCCTTTGTGCAAGGACTAGTTTATATCATGTTTATGACACTTATTGTAATAGTTTTGCAGCTGTTGCAGCCTTTGCTTTCATGAGAATGTCTCTGGATGGTTGAGAGTTATAACAACATTATCCATTTGACTGCATACACATCTTGTGTGTTATACCTCTCAAAACTGAGGTGCTCAAGTTTGGTCTGAACTTGCTTTTGTTTTTAGTCACCAAACTAAATATCCTTTCACTGTCAGCATTAGAATGGAAGATCGTAAGAATTCCAAGCATAACCCAAAGAGAAATCTTTGATGACTTTCAGTTTTGGATCAGCAACCTCTGTATGAATCAGAAGTTCATCATTTAGAGGGAAATGTTTCATCATGTAATTTGTAACTCCAATATATTATTTCTTGACACTGGGGTAGAAGCTGATCAGGTCCAGGTCCTTTTCATATTTAACAATGTATTCCTTGGCAGCATTTCCAATAGAAACTACCTCATCAGATTTGTGTAAGGATTCATTGTTGTAGTTAAGTTCAGTGATGTTGCCTTCAAGATATTCTGGCTTGATGTATCTGACAAGTATATTTTTAACTTGTGTAATCAGAGTTCTATGCATAATGTGTATGCAAGGTTCTTCTCTTTGCAATATCAAATTGGCTTGCTCAAATAGAGGAATTGCAGACTGAAGAAAAAGACAAAATAACAAGTTCATTTTGTTGTCTGAGAAAACTGTTAACTTATATAACTTGCTCTGCACATAACTTTTCTTGGTTATTTCCTTGCTAGCTTTCGTTTTCTTCTCTTTTTTCATTGATTGTCTCTTCTTTAGTTCAAAGTCAAACTGCCTAAACATATATTGAGTTATATCAAATGTTTCTTTGTCTGCTTTTGAAGACTGTTGTCTTGTGTCCCTGTGTGGCTGAGAGGATATCCTGACTGTTAAATCCTTCTTGTGAACAATCACATTGGTGTTTCTATGCTGCTTAGAAAACAAGAAATACCCATCTATGCAAGCTCTGATTGGCTGACAAGCACTGATGACGTAACTATGGATTCCCCCAAGTATCCAGTATGGAGAAGCACCGCACTCAAACTATTGGTAGATGTCAGAGATACAAATATTTTTTATTATTTCAAGTACAAACATGATTATTGCAAGTAGCCATTTGGACTATGTCTTTATTTATTATCAAAATTTATTTGTATCTCACTAGAAATTTTCTTTTCACCCCTTTCAAGACCTGGGGAAACAATTTATCACTATTGTATAGGCCTATATAATATATAATAATTTGGGAGTTGCAACAAGTCGTAATATTTGTCTGTATGAGCGTATAGTCATAATGTATACACCTAAATCGTAATGATTATGCTCAAATCGTAATGGTTGGCATCTCTGTATCTATTAAATGTGTATATATCTTTCATTGCAAATACACACAAGTATTATAATGATTACTTAAAAAAAACAGCTGCAATAACAACCTACCTATATGGATAAGTATATTTTGAAAATACAGTGAATCAAAAATATTATATCATTTGTACACATCACCTCTTATGAATTTTTTTTTTTATATTAGCCCTATAGATGGATGTTTTAGGAATTAACAGACAAGTTGCAGAAATACAACTGTTGTATAGTTACAAACCTGTGCAATAGACTCCTTTTCCAAATGTGCTCTTGATCCCACAACCACCACCATACTTGCCTGAAGAAAAAAGTGAAGGTAAATTTATTTGTACTTACTTTATTATCAGTAAATAATATTACAAGTTGAGAGTAATCTCATCAAAAACTAAAGAACGAATATAATTTGGAAAATTTCCACAGCAAACTAATGTTCTGTGTAACAAAACCATTTCAGTCCAAAGGACTAAAACTGTACAGTAACTCAGTTGTGCGTAAGCTTGTCTCAATGTGACAGGTAGTTAAGGTCCTTTTTGTATATTAATTCTATGGTCTTTAGTAATGTAACTACACTTGTCATGATCGCAAGTGCTTATTACATATATAAGGGTAAATATTCTTCCCAATAACTTTACAAAACGTATAGAAATAATTTTGAAATTTTGAGCATTTGTGAGAAATTTTGGATTATGAAAAGATAAAAAGGACAAAAATAGAGAGAAAAAGAAAATCTAGAAATAAAAAGATTAGGGAAAAAACTATACATTGTCTACTGGCTTTTGTCATAAATGTGGTACTATTATAATTGTCCTTTCAACTGGTCAAACATGGTGAAAAATTCAGGAAAAATAAATACTTTGTTCTGTACATAAACATGTAAAAATGTAATTCAATTTTAAACCTTAGCATGAGTTAAGTCAAACTGTACTGTTGTCATGCATAAATTTACTGCAATATCTGCACAAAATGGAGTGCCTTGAGGTTCTAGTTGTATAAGAAATGACCATGTTTCATATTTAAAACAAAATTTCCCACTAACTACCTTTGGTGATATTTATCTCATGACACTCTCCACCTATGTTAGTACAATCTTTATCCTTGTTCTGTATGTAAACACATCATTCAGATAATGTTATCACTTTTCTTTAAGACTGACTCAATTCCAGTCTCTAACACCAGCTCCGATGTGGAGAAAGAGTTGGAGAGTGTGACAGGAGGCAAGTATAATTAAAAATATATATTTTCATTGGTCCTTCTACCTTATCAATGTGGGCGTTATCCACAAAGAAAGTATCTGCATAGATCATGGGTGTGTCAACAGAAGGTTAACACCTTCAGAGAGGAAACCACATTACATCCAGGACTTCATTCATTTACTGTGCATAGAAGTTTACATGATCTGTCATAATTATATATATTGGCAAGGTTCCAACCAGATAACCAAGGTTCTACTACTTAAGGGTAGAATTATGGGGCAATAGTCCCTATATCCCATGTTAGTGGCAAGGGCAATTGGATTACAATCTGTGTGTGTTTGTGTGTATGAACACACACTTATGAGTGGATCCAAACCTGTAGCCATAGAGTGGTGTGTTCCAAGCCACCAGAATCATGACAAGAAGATAAGCAAACCTGGAGTGGACAAATCTTATATTCATCTTGAAGAAGTCTGAAAGGGAACACCCCAGATTCGGAATGATGTAATCATGTATGTCTTACACAACTTTACAAAACCAGAACTCATCTGATTTGCAATTATGAACACTTATCCTCACTTGCTCCCAAAATCATGAGGAGAATGTGGAACAAATTTCACTCAATGAAGGACTCATGATAGGACAACTCTGCAAGTGGAATTATGAGAAGACAATTGAATCTTTTCCATGATCAATGAATTGAACCAATACTGATCAAGAAGAAGAGCAAAGCTCAACCAAACTAGAGAGCTGAGCATTAAACCTGAACTAGTATTATGAGTATGCTCCCAAGTATACTGGTATCTCTCCTACTGACAGCAATGTCTGTAGGTCAGTAGCAATGAATGCAAACTTTCTTTAAAGGTGATACATGGCATATGATAATCAGGTCAGATGTAATACCAATGAGAAAACTGGAATGGTCATGTGGGACCAAGGACTCAAAACAACTTGTATGTTTGCATGCTTATAAGATGTAAATCACTCAGGAAATGTGCAGATCACATTATGCTATCAAATTACATTACTCACGAGCTACAACAACTTGTACAAGCAGATCGTGTGTGTCTTGTAAAACTTTTTTCATTATTATTATTTATTTATTTTATTTAATCTAATCTTAACTAACCTAAATATATCCTTATTTATACATTTTAGTTGTTTTTATAATTATACTTAAAGAAGAAACATGAAAAACAAGAAATAAAATACTTATCAAATCTTATTTTTTCTTGTTCTTGGTTGTCGAAAAGAGTTAACCCTAATTCATTTATACTACTCATATTATTGCAATTAATTATTGATAATTAAATAATGCTCCAAACAATACATACTGAAACATACAAAAAGTAGATATATTATCTAACCTCTCAAAATTCTTCTAGCATTCTATCTCTGAGACAACAGTCGTTACAAATTAATCAAAGCTAGTCATTAACTTTCTCATGAGAACAATGTTCACACTCTGAGTAAAACTGACATTTAATGGTTCAGAACATAATGTTATACAACACATTATTTTGGAGATAAAAAAAACTTGAGTTTCTATTAGTTATAGGTAATATATAATTAAACGTAAGAGTGAACGATTAACAAAATACTGAAGAGGGATGTAACAGGTAAGCGTGGCAGGAAGGGTCTTGTTTCCTATTCAGTATCTCTGTAACCAAACATAGTTTAAGACTATAATAAATGTGGTTTATCTGAGCAATGATGATTTTATAGAGAGTAATTTATGTTTAATTCCATACTTTTTCGAGGGGTGGTAGATAAAATACAGATGATGGCATGCTAAGAAAAAATGTATCATGTGTGCCTCACTATGATAAATTCGGGACTTTTTAAAATATTGCCTTGTAGAAGTAAGAACTTAAAACTTCTATACTATTAACATATGGATTATTAACTGATATTTTATGCTATTCTAATTGTTATAACATAAACAAAAAGTAGTCTAATAAAATATTGAATACAGGACACTAAAACTTTGTGTTGCATGCAGTAAACAAAATACCTGTGTGAATATGGTTAATCAAAGTATTTGTGAAGAGATAACACTCTGGAAGAGATGGCAGTAAAGGAACCAATATCTTAACAACCCTTCAAGATTGAAGAATGATACTAAGAAAACTGGGGAATCTTACTGCATCAATATTTATGATCCCTTGTCATATAAAAGACCAGAAAAAAGATCTCTTGTACTCTCATTTTAAAAGGTATGTACAGAGGATTTGAGTGATGCCTGCATTCAGAGAGAAAACAACTATCCATGCAGTCAGAAAAATGAAATTAAAAATACTTAAACTGTTGGCATATTGAATTGGACCAAGAATACACATCCCAGCCCTGAGAATGAAGCTTGCCTTGGTTGTTTCTGAAATTAGAACCAAGATGTGATGTTCTGACAATTGGCAAGATGGTGCCAGCAGTATCAAGGTGATGAGAAAAAAAACAAACTTGTACAATATAGCAGAACCCATGTGAAGCAGATGCTTGTTCAAAGAGGAAAAAACCTGGAGCTGCAACACTTGACCCTTGCACACAAAAAAATACCAGAAGTGATGGGTTTCCATAATCATGGCAACGTGCAGCCAGATACAACAAACTCGGACATCCACAATTTCAAAAATAATGTCAACTCAAATTGAGGAATGAGTAACTTGTGAGCCTTGGAGAATCTAGGCATTAATATCAACAAAAATGGTCAATGGCTGGACACCAATCTCCTGTCTTCTTATCTTAGGTCAAACAACCAATGGGAATAAAATCTTGGAATAATTTGCATGACTCTTACCATTCCTTGACCAACTAAACTCTAATACCGATAGAACTAAGTTCCCAATCCTAAGGATCTGCAGGAGATGGAAATTCTTTGGGTTGGATGGATAAAAGTGGTAAAAATGTAAAATAAATTACTAATCCTGACTCAAGGATCTTTAGTGTTCCTGAATCCATGGGTGAAGTTGCCACACAACCAGACATTCTCATAGCTGAGCCTCCCCCCAGACCTTGATGGCAAACAATAATCACTGACACTGCTGGCAGCAATCCAAAGCAGCAGAACCCTTAAGTTTCAACAGAATGTATCTTGGATTGCAATGTACTGAGAAGCCAATGTCAGGGTTCAGAACACATGAAGATGGGTGTAACTATGATCCCCTATGGGAGCTGATAAAATTCAAGAAACCAACAACAACAGGAATAAATGTAGAAGCCAAAAGCTGAACCAATGTGCATGCTAAGAATGGTTTCAGCTTGTCATCACTGAAAATGATGATCTGGCTAGTTTTCCAACAAAGTGAAATAAATGGAAATCAAATGTTGGATTGTAGAGTTGTTTGTCTATAGACTTATCCTGTCCCATTAGGGAACACTAATCTATTCAGCTTAATTATAGAAACTCTGCTTTTGACCCAGAAATTCAAGGAGCAGGTATAATATTTGAGAATCTAAAAAATTCTTCCACCTGACAGTGGTAGGCTAAATCACAAAGTTCCGTCAACCATGCTTGATAAGACATAACTATCCCTTCACGTAACTGAGAACTAAGCATCACAGGAGGAACCACAATGTCTGTGAATGAATAGAAAACTATAAATTTGTACCTGGGTCTCTTAGCCATTATATTAGGTGCAGCTTGAAAAGCAATCAAGGAAGGACCCAAAACATCACTCTTAATGAAACAAAAGAAGAAAACAAATCAAAGACAGTTTATCTCAAAGTGGCCTCCTTTTTGTTTTTATATGTCATTTAAAGACTGTGTTGATTACCATCGATTGGAATAGTATTTGGTGAAATATGTTTGTTTTCTTGGAGCAATGCAACAATGGGCCATCTGTTGTGTCCACTATATGGAATAAAATCCCAGATTCCAGCACTGCAAGTGTGAAAACCCACCACTGTTCCACAGGGTGAATGAAAAGCCAACAGACTAAAAAGAAAGGCAGGAAAAGATTTCCTCTAAAATGTCAAGGATTTTTTTTATAAAAATCAACTAGATAACACAGAGATTGTTCAAAGTATTTCCAAACGATCATTGTACTGGGAAATTTAGTAGTGATGCTTTGTTGAGAAAACATCATAAAATTATCTGAATGAAATGCTTATATACAGTACCAGGATAGAGGGTGCACTGATGTAGGTGGAGAGTGTCATGAGACAAACATTGCCAAGGGCCATCAAGTGAAGTATAAAAGACTGGAGCAAGTGATAAAGATCAGATCAATGAT
The DNA here is from genome assembly GCF_004210375.1 of Tachypleus tridentatus. Taxonomy (NCBI): domain Eukaryota; kingdom Metazoa; phylum Arthropoda; class Merostomata; order Xiphosura; family Limulidae; genus Tachypleus; species Tachypleus tridentatus. The sequence goes on along the minus strand of NC_134827.1, from coordinate 95,835,159 downwards.
TAGATAGGCAAATGAAGAAACCCTGGCAGTTGAGTAATAGCTGTATGTGTGTGAATGAAGTAGGTTTTGGAATTTGTCCCACTTCTGGAGAAATGTATGTGGATGTTCATGATAGTGCCTAATAGAACTTAGGAAAGTCCACAAACATGGACAAAAATATTAACCTCTTTATACCTATCAAACAATTTTTTGTACTTTATAAACACTTGTATCTATACCTTATCTGCAAAATCTTTCATACTCTCTTCAAGTTTCTCAATGTCTGAAAACTTTGTGGCTCCATCAGCATCAGCAAAAGCAAATACTTTCCACGAGCACATCATTCCCTGAAAGAGAAATAGAATTTGTAAAGCAAGTTCATCTGACTAAAATTTTTCTACAGTTATAAACAAACTAGTTTCCATGTATGGTAACAAAACTGTTGTTTTCTTTTGCAATAGCTCAGCAATAAAATTCCTAATTTCTAAAAATCATTTCAAGAGAAAGAGGAATAATATAAAACCATTTTCCATGAAGTTTGAAATTTAAAGCTTGTACTTTAATTTCTTTGTTTGAAATGACTGTTTTATTAAACCATGATTTAAGGAAAACAGAAACTTTGTGTGTTTGTTACATTATATAAACACCCCTGAACACAAGTACAAAATTCATCTATAGATATTGCAAATGGTTAGATTAATCACACAAAGTTAATTGTTTTCAGGCAGTGACTAAAGGAAAAATAGTAAAGGCTTTGTTTTTGGAAGCAGATACATTTCTATAAATACTTCATTAGAACCTGTATTGCATATCAGTCAGTATCTGTTTTTTATAGGTCAAGGAGGTACGTGTAATGGATTCACCATTATATATTTACTTGAATACTTATGCTTGTTTCAGTACAGTTTTCTTTTTTTGCATGTGATGTACACTGTTGGCTATATGTTGCACAAGTCCCATCTGTTCTCTAAAGTTGTACAAAAATCTTGAGAGCAAAATCAACAATATTTGTTTTACAACAATATTAGTGCTTTTAAACATTGTTCAAACTTGTGTTTTCATATAAAGCAGCTAGACAAGAGACAGTAATAGAAGAATATTATTAGTCAGTGTTACAGGCCTCAGAATCTATAACTGTGATTAATGCCTATTAATCAGAAAACTACAAAACTGAACCAGAAAAGTTTGTAGATTTTGAACATTGTGAACTGTTTAACTTCAGACGTTAGCATTTCTACGAGGACATTAGATATTGTCATCAGCAAAAGCTTATAGATGCTCCAAGCTACCTAACTATCAAAAGAAGTGCACAGGTGTATTAATTAAGAAATAATTTGCTCACTGTGAACATCAATAAAAGATTCATTTCTCGACCGGATAGAAGACTCAGTATAGTTTGTAAGTTACAAAACAGTTGTAAATAAATCATTATTTGTAATAACCATTATTATAAATTGTATTGTTGTTTGTGTGTTACAAATATTTGTGTTAAAAAAAACGTTTGTATCAATCTTATTGGCAAGTATTACAAATTTGATACATATTAACAATAAACTTCTAAATTCAAATTTCGATTTATTTGAAATAATAATACATAACAATATAAATTGGAGACTTGTCCAAAATAAATTACAATGTAACAAATAGAATACAATGAAGAAAATATTTTCTGTGCATACATCTTGTTACAGAAAAACTTGGGATTCTGTGACACTGGTTTTTTTCAAAACACCTATACATAAAAGTGATTTGAGCTCTGCTTACAGTTCATTATAGGAAGAATTAGTAATTAACTTACAGTAGTCAACTAGCCTAGCACGTTAGGTAACAGACCTAATTTTAAAATGGTTTCTTTCATTAACTAGGCTAGTATGTTTGTTCTCCTGACCTCTAAAGGGCTTGTTCCACCAACTAGATTAGCATGTTATATATTTTGTATATCCAAAGGACTTAGTCCACCAACTAGGCTAGCATATAATATATTCTTGGTCTTGAAAGGGCTTATACCACCAACTAGACTAGCATCTTATGTATTCCTGGTCTCCAAAGGACTTGTTCAACTAACAACACTAGCATATTCTGCATTCCTTCTCTTGAAATAAATTATTATGTCAACTGGACTAGCATATTTTATATACTGGTCGACACAGGGCTTATTCCACCAACTAGACTAAGCATATTATTATTCATTATCTTATTTTGTGATTCCTCATAAACAGAGGAATATATATATAAAATAAAGAAGATAATAATAAAAAGCAGCAAGAAATAATAAGAATACATCAATGGGGGAGACAAAAAACTGTCCTTAAAGTTAGTATTCCAGCTACCAGTGTGATGTCTGGACATAAATACCAAGATGTTAAGGTACTACTACACTAAACCCAACTAATATTATTAATACAGCTTCCAACCTCCACCCTTTATTAGGTGTACTTTGTTTGACAATATTCAATGGCTACAATCCTCAATCTCAGAAACTGAAAAGACAGATCACGAGACCAGTCTAGTCACTAGGCATCCAGGGAGAATCAAACAGATAGATGTAATCAACAACCCAAAGGTAATACAACAGATATACAGTAAGATAGTAAGAAAAGGTGAAATATGAAAATGTACAATGTACTAAATCCAACTTTATTTATTATACATCAACTGGAAAACAGTCTATACATCTCTCAAACTTTACAATGATCAGTAGAATGTTCTCCAATGAGTAATACAATTTGGATGTGAAATGAAACCAAAATGACATTCTTAAGGTGATTGAGAAAACATGGAAAAGATCTGTGAACAATGTGTACAAAAGAGGCAGAAGGCTCCATCAGTACTGAAAGGTGGCAGATATATTGCTTTTTGACTTCCTATAAGGGAAGCTAATATCTCACAATCGTGAAATAAATACCTGTAATGAAAAAAATAAATATGTTGAGGAAACTGAGATATAGAATGTCAAATGCATCAATTCAAGAAGAAATTAAAGACAGCAAGGGACAAATGTCAGCACGAATTGGCTAACAATCAAGCCACCAAGATCATCTTTGATAAAACAACAAACAATTGCCAGCCGTGAAGCCATAGTTGTTTAGTTATAATATGAAAAATGGACATACAAGGCTGACGTAAAAGATGTTCTCATACAAGTAATGGGGTAATTTATCTCTGAAAAAGTTGATGTGACAGCAGAAACTATGGTTGGAATAATCAAATTGGAACAATGAGGAGAGCTTGATATCTTGGCTATATCAGTGAAAGAAGGCAGAATGGAGGGTAAGCATAATGGAATAGATTATCTCAATTATGACTTAAAGTATTCCCTTTCGTGATAATAGATCTAGAATTGGAGACCATTAGAATTGAAGAATGGTTGTCCATCATTGTGAAGCCATAAATCAATGGATAACCCAACCATTTATATAAAACCATTGAAAGAACAAAGGTTGGGTTATCCACTTTGTGTGGAAAACCCAATGATCTTGGGACTAGGACAATCACAGGGGTAAAAGATTGAAATGAAGTAGAAAAAGGATACTATTCATAATATCTCATTTAAAGGAAGTATGTGCGAGAACAAGCCAAGAGAGAACCTTTGTGAAGTAAACCATCATCCTTAAAGTAGAAAGGATATCTCTGGTGCTAAGTGTAAAAAGACAGCAGTTTGCTGAAGAATCCCTCTATTGTGTTGATCTAAAATCAGTTGGTAAAAACTTATATTGGGTGTTGTGAATGATAAACCCGAGAGACATAAATTAAATTTGTCCTGTAGACAAAGCAAGAAGAAACCAGTTGTCCATATAAAAGTGGAAGTTAATGTTGAATAATTGGAGATGATTGATAAAGCCTTAACTACATGACACAAAACGTATTATGCAAAAGCCAGGACAAACAGAAGGGAGTAAACTGATAAACTTCCTGTGCATCGATAAAATGTATAAAAGGGCAAGATGAAGGATGAATCAAGGTATCTAAGCATCTTCATCATCCACCATTATCATCCAATGTGCTCATCATAGAAACTTTTGTAACATTCTCATATTTTTCATTTTGAAATGAAGAGCAATTTCTCTGAGATTAGATGGATCTATCATAACTTCAACCTCTCAGTTTCTTTGAAATTACAAAAAAAACATGAATACAAATGGTGAATCATTTCTTCAGTTACTTTTCTTTTTTTTTTGTAAGAGATCTGAAATTTCCTGATTCAAAATTTGTAAATAAACTAGATTAGAAGGAGATAATGAAAGTAATGAGAAAGACCAGACTGTAGAATCCACTAAACTCAATGATCCACAAGCCAAGGGTATTACATATAATAAATTAACCTAGATAACTACCCTAAAATGACACAAATCATAGCATGCAAATAAAAACAATGATGAAAAGGCAAGAAAGAAGATTCTCTCACCTAAAACGAGTTAGGGGTCTAGTACTTCTGAAGAAAGACATGTTGTAGAAGATGACCCTATTAAAAGGCTACAATTGTCAACAATAAATACCTGGCTTATAGCAGAAAAGCTGAGCTTATGTGGTTCCTCCCTTACTGCTTGTTCAATAACCCACTTTGAAGGTGGGAGATTGAAAACTTTTTGCAACATGATACATGTAATGCATTGTAAAACTCAGATGTTGTTGACAGGTCAACTGGTTGGTTCTTGGGATTTATTGACACAAAGCAACATGGCTATCTGTGCCAAGCAAATGGTATGAAAACTAAAACAAAAAGTAAAACTTTATACAGAGTAAAAATAAATTAAGTTAAAAGTGAAAACAATGTCTAAAAATTAGGTAAAAAACTCAAATAAAAGTAAAAAAGGTAAAAACACAACCAATCTGGACAGTGTCTCCATCACTAAGATGTCAAACATCAGGTGTAAACCCTTAAAGAAGACATGACTAAAATGGTGCTGATGCTCACATTCATAACAACATCACAAAAGTAAAACATGGGCAGTTGTGATTTGAGTGTCACTAGAGTCACACATTGACAGATCAATCCCACATAAAAAAAAAGTAAAAACATTGTGACCAGTGTGTAGCCTTAGCTGAGGCAACTTTTTCCTGTCAATCCTTATGGAAACAAAATGGCCCAACAACAGCTGTAGGATGATCTGAGAAAACTTGTTAGGAATTTGATCACCCCAAATCAAATGTCAACTGATGCAAAGCTAGGTCCTAACCATAGGACCATAGTTTACATACAGAACAGAAACAGTGTCAGTGTAAAGAGACAGTTAATGTTCTGCTTAGCTTCCGCATGACCTAAGGCAAGAGAAATGGCTACAACTCAGCAGTGAACACAGAAATTGTAGAGGATAATATCCTGTGAGCAATCACCGAGTCACAAAAACCATGCTGGAGCCCACAAAATCATCTGATAACAAATCATCCATAAAAATGAAAACAGAAGAAATGTTTGAAAAATATTTGGCAAAGAGAAAATGGTACTATCAGTTTGAAGTATCTATCTTCCTCAAATGACTCAAAGAAAGGTCACAAGTAGGGATGGTAATTAGCCTTGGCAGGATGGGCTGATCATCAGACCCAGCAACATCATCCAATGACAAACCCACTTTAGCTAGTTATGGGTGGATACAAAGACCAAAGGGAAGAATGGCAGATCATGTATTCTAAAAGAGTACAGCCCATCAAGGGTGGAAGACACAACCCTATGTGGGATGCTGTTGTAATGATTGAAGACTGGTAGCATACTGAAAAGAAAGTTGTAGATGGAGGTGAAGAGAAGGTTCATTGGACTTTAGACTGGCAAAGTGCAGAGCCAAAGCACCAAATTGTGTACAGATTCCAACATTTTCAAGGCAGAGAGCTTTAGTAGAACCATAGACCAGAAACCCATAGTTCAACTTGGAACATATGAAGGTATGGTAAATTTTAAACACAGATCATCAAACAGGATGTTCAGGGTCCTTGTACAATTGATACAAAACTGCTTAATGTGAGAAATGAATTTAAGCTATAGCTCAAGATAAGCCCTAAGAACTTTGCCTCAGAAACCATAGGAAGAACAACAAAACTGAGATGGAGCTCAGGATCAGTGTGTAAACCCCACTGGTGGCAAAAATTAATACAAATATTTTTTAGAGGAAGGAAATGCAAAAGCATTTGCTGTGATCCACTTCATCAAGCAATGACTGATAAGAAATATAGAAGTCATCAACACAGAGACTGTTTGCAACAGTAGGAGGAAGTTGTTGAGTGATAGCATTAATCTTAATACCGAAAAGTGTGAAACTTAAAAAACAGCCCTGAGAAAGGACTGGAAAAGGAGTTGAACTCATATGGACTTGGAATTGCCTGTCAAGAAGAAATTATGAATAAAAATGGGTAAACAAACATGCAACCCACATGAAGGGAAGTTCTTCAAAAATCCAAACTACTGTGTAGCATCATTATCCTTTTAAAGATGAAAGAAGACAAAAACAAAACAAGATGCTCTCTCTTGAGGAAGGCTTCCCTGACTGAGGTCTCAAAACAAATAATGTAGTCCACGGTAAAGCCCTGTCAACAAAAACCACATTAGGTGGGTGAGAAAAAGAATCAAAGAAGATGTACATTAACCATCCTCTCCAAGATGTTACAAAGACAGCTAATCATAGCAATTGGATGATAATTTGAAGGAATCTTGTGATCCTTTCAAAGCTATGAAAAAGGGAGAACAACAGCCTTGTGCCAAGCTTCATAAAACACATTCTCCTATCAAATTCAGTTAAAAACAACCACAAGAAGAGCAAGGAAAGCAGGAGAAAGATGGTGCAGCATCTCATCAAAATATCAAGTTCAGCTGATGTGCTGCAAGACCAGTAAAGAGCAATCTTAAATTTCACAAGTGTAAACTGGTGATTAAAATTGTAGAGAAGATAAGTCTGAAAGGAAAACAGCAATCTGTCATCCAAAGACTTGATGGCCAAGAAGACAGGAAAAGAGACAGAAGTACTGGAAAGGTGGAAAAATTTTCCCCAAAAGCAATGCTATATACATCAACATCATCCTGGCCATTGAAAAGCAAGATGGAAAAAGGATGGAAATAATACTTTCCACTGACCTTCAGAATCTTGTCCCAGATAACTTTGGAAATCTTGGAAGAAGAAATACTGTCTCTGATGACTGACCATGGACTCACTGGAAAACAACATGGTTAGAAAGAGTGGGATACCTGCAAAAATAAAGATCCTTCCCTGTGAGGTCACCTAACCATGTACAGAAATCCATCTCAAGGGGTTTGTTGACAAAAGGCACATAACTACAAAAAAAGTCTACAGTACTTTGAAGCCAAGTCTACACGATATGAAATATGAACCACACAAAGAAAAACTAATCATTCAAAGCACAATTAAACCCAGAGACTCTGCAAATAATTTTCATAATCTGTTTATCACACCTCTTTACTAGGATTGTACCCTAATTTATGGATTTAAAAAACAAAATATATTAAACATATTAACTGTAACAGCTACTATAAATTGGTTTATAAATGAATTGTTTAAAATACATTTACTTTGAAAATAAATAGCCAAACAGATTTTTCTTATATTGAAAACAATACAAAGCAAAAAAAGAATTGGATCACTTGTTTTAAAGAACAGGGAACATAAATACTACATATTACTGCTGAAGCTACATGAATTCTCAATATATATTAAACCACAGTTGAGAACCAAATTCAAATAACATAAAAAAATCTCACATCTTTCACAACAGCTCCTTTTCCACGATTCTCCTTACACAGTAAGAGCCGAACTTTATTTATTCCAAACTTACGACTGTACTGCAGAGCAACCTCTGCTGTATCATCAGTGCTTCCATCACTCACAATCAGTACTTCATAACTAAACTCCTCAACCTTGCTCTGAAAAGAAATCATACGAGCTGATAAAATTAATACAATAAAACATGTTGCATATTAATATCTTTCATACATATTGATAAGTATCTACAATATTTGAAGAAAACAAAAAAATAGTTTTCTTTTAACAACAACAAGAACAGTTCTACATTAGGTTTATTGTAGTTTTAACAAATAAACACATTTTGCTTATACAGTAAAATGATTATGGCAAGAAATATCAAACATTCGGTATAATGGCCATGAGTCCTGACAACCTCAAAGACAATTTAACTTCTGTAACAAGTTTTTATACTTGTCAATTTAATGACTGCCACATAACATATTCTAAAAACTAGTTGCAGTAACATTCAGTGAACCACTTATTTTTTACCCCCTAAATCCCTAAATACTTGGTGTGTATTATAGCAATCATGCCTTATAAAAAACATGGAGACAAATAAAACTTACAGTTCCAAGTTAACAAACTGAATCAGCAACAGGTTATTTAATAGATAAAGTCCTAGAACAAAAACACAGCACACAATCATAAGATTGAAATCTATAATGCATTCTACATACAAAGATCTCTAATGTTTATCAAATTTATTAAAATTTTAGTAAAATGGGTGTAACTAAATTGTTCGCATACACAAGTAAAGCTACTGACTGTAACTACAATTATTCTAAGGGTTTGGTCGATTATATTTATAACTAAGAGCTCCACATTTAAATTATAACAAGTTAATTATATTTTTAGTGTACAATGTAAAGCTCATTAAAGCTACAATAATGCTTAAAATAAACTCAAGTTAGACAACCAGTATACTACTACTTTTTGTTAAGTTACATTTAACTCTAGGAAAATGATTAATTGTTTTTGAAAACATGAGTTTTTTAAAACTGAAGTATTCCACGTAGGTTCATCTAATTGCTTGAGTCAAAGTTTCTATAAATCTTGTAACCTTATGCATCACAAATAAAATGATACAAGCTATTGAAACATTGCATTCCCTTACTTTCATAAAACATTTTCAAAGTTAACAGTGACTGTACATAAAAAAACAACCATAATTAGTTAATGGTTTAACTAATAAGTAATTTATAAAAACAAAATCTATGAATACTTCAACTGCCTCATTTGAAGATTAAACTTTCAGAAATTATACATCCAAAGCAAGCACATGCTTAACACTCAAAGTGTGATACAGTATCTGCTAGGTAGCCCACATGGCCACTTAAAATCAAAAGTGCCACTAAAGTTTGACTACACAAAAATTGATCTAAGTGGTTCTCAACCAGGAAGAACTTGTGACAAACCATGAATGGACCATAAAGCACTCATCAGTTATGTAGAATTCACAAACATCATTTCTGCAAATACCTGCGCAATGAAAGTTTAGCTAAGGTATCCCCACTTCATTGTGCTATCCATGTTAGTGAGCAGTGAAGCTGAGAACAAAGTTGCTTTGTTTTTTTTGCTGTGAATCCCAGATTAAGATATCCTGATGGATTTGAAAGTTTTAAACTAAAATACCTACCAAGAATGGACCTGAAAAAATAACCAAGGACAGTCAAAAATGTAATTTTTCTTTGCCTCACTCACAAAATCTTCAACTAAACAACTACCAATGAGGCAAAATAATTAAATTTGAAGATTGTTTTTGTGTTTTGATGAAATAATTTGAAAATTACTGTTGTTAAAGCATGAGAGATTTATTCAAGGTAAACAAGGATATCTAACACTTCATAATAAAAATTAGAGAAAAACCAAGACAGCAAGTTTCAAGGATGTTAATATCCCCCTTCGATTATGGGAATTTTTTATAAAGCCAGCATTAAAATTATGCAAAATAGAACAATATGTACACATGCATATGTATCTGATTTACAGGTTTAACACTTAAAATAAATAACAGAGGACCATTAAAATCAGTGTAGAAGTTATGTTGAATTTTATTTATTGATGTACTTTGACTTGTTATTCATGATAGATTTAAATTTTCACTAGAATTAGAGAGGGTCAGGTTTGGATTTATCTACTGATAGGGGAAGAGTTTTCCCAGTTATCATGTTGTTGTTATTGTAATATAAATTTCTTAATATGAATTTATTCTTGACATTAATTAGTAGTTTAAGTATAATGCCACATGTTCATATGATTTCATGTTTGGATTGCTTGCGAGTAATTTTTAATACATGAATTTTAGGAATAAGTTTTCAGGATGTGTTATTTTGCAAAGGACTGTTTCCCTGATGACTTGTGTTATGACATTGATGACATCAGAGGAATAATTATCACTTTTGGTTTAATTGTTCACAGCTGTAATATGTCTAGATGGTTCAAGGCTCACTAGATTGTGAAATTAACATATAAAAATGTTAGCATGTCTTGCACTAATCACCTGGGAAACATTCTAAAATAGTAATCATGAACAAAAGAGGAAATATACCTATGGAAAAATGTTAATGCCCTATAGATGTGCTAGAATGTGTTAGAAGTGCTTTATGCAGAATAGGAGTTCCATGCATAAAATTTAGAGTCTAGTCTTACCCGGTCATGATGTTGTGATAACTGGATTAGTATGTTTGCTAGTTACTTCACTTGTAAAACTTTAACATTTACATTACATAAGTAATTACTAAAATCATAAACTGCACAATTAAAAAAAAAATGGCTTTAGAACCCATTGATTAGATCTCTCATTTCCAGTAATAGTACTGGTCTTTCGATGACAAAAAAATTCTGTAGCTTTGCAGGCACTTTTGGCTTCTTCTGATACAAAATATATTGTTTTGGTTTGTGTTTTAAAATGGCATGTTCTCAATATAAAAACCATAACTTCCAAAATAATGGAACTTCCATACATTTTTGGCTGTGGCCTGATTCTAGTTATGTTAAATGTTCAACTGACAAATAAGGCAAGATACACTTCTACAACATGCCAGTCATGAGGTTGTATTCTCAAAACTATTAGTGCTCTATTAGCAAAAAAAGTGTTTTAACTGCTATGGCAACAAATTTTCAATTTGGCACAAAATACATGTGCATGCAACAGTTACAGACTGTTCATGCTAACAGACCACTATAAACTTTCAGATCCACATTCTCTTCTCAACATACCTTACAGAATACTAGGTCACAATTTTCATCATAGCATAACTAGTTATTATCACTCACCCCTGTATCAACTTTTGTTCTCTTTTCTTTTCATACTCAAGGTCCCATTGCCTTATTTTGTGTTATATTCTTTCTTGGATCATCAATAATTCGTTCTCTTGATTTCAGACAATTTTTAACTTTGAGTTATTTTTTGTTTGAATTGGACAACTGTTAAACTCTGAGACTTTCAATATCTTGCAGCAACTCAATAATTCAGTGATTTTTCTGATAACCACCACTATTCATTTTACAAAGAATTATACGACTGGCCCATAAAAATGCATTTTTGGGGCCGAAATGGCTCCCTAAAAAAATAAGCATGAGCCCTGATTAACTTTCTGTTAAACATAAATTTATGAAAGTTTTACTCATGTACCACTTGACTGCATGTTTTATGGTTATGAACTTCTAAAAAATAAAATAAGCAGTTGAAATACAAAATGCATCAGCTAAAAGAGCCCTGATTCTACTAGAACACTTTAATAACATGATCACAATTATAAAGTGAAATTAACTAGAATGCACTTTAATATCATCACCTGGAGAAATGAATAGGCATTAAATCACATGTTTATGTTCAATCACAGCAATACCAATGAGCATCTTAACTGATGTGCAGTAATTGCTAAAACAACACATGCAGGTTTTATAAGTGGAACTATAAAAAAAAGTAATTTTCAAAGAAGGCCCTTTAAATCTAATTGAAGGTGTACCATTAAAGCTACACTTGTTAATAAACAAGTTTTTTGGCATGAATATTTTAACAATTACCATATTGTATAGCATCAATATTATTTTATTAGTTCGTTACTTCTTCAACAATTAATTTACTTGACTCGCATAAATAGTTGAGCATTATATGAATTTCATTACAAAAACCATAAAACATAAACTCACACATCTGTTTTCCAAATACTGAAGACATTCATCAAGCATAGGAGATACTATAAATGGAAAAAAAATATGAACAATTAATGCTGAATACTCTTACCTCAATAATTAATATACAAGTTGTATTCATTCACTTAAAAAAACTTACCTTTGTAAGTTTAAATAATAAAAATAACAGTTTTGATTAGCATAAAGTAAAATGTATACTGGCACAATCACAACTTATTTGTAGTGTTTTTTTTCCTGCAGTCTACTAAAATGTTTTCTTTTATAAGCATCATACAACTTCTGTATAACCTAAGATTCAATCCAATCATATAACTGTGCTTTAGAGTTACAACTAAGACCAGATATGCTTTAGAGACTGAAAGGCTTAACTGTTTGAAAATTTTGCTATTTCTTTTGGTTATGCTAATTAGGCTATGTTTTGCCCTTCAATTTCCTCCCCATTTCACTGTCTGATATTTTTATTTAATCTCAAATCTTTTCCATGAGATACCTTGATATAAACTTTATTGTATGTAATGCTTTTTTTGTTGATAGAATCATGAAATAAATCATAATTTACACAAACAGAGCTGGATGATTAACTCAATTACCTATGAATATTGAACACATTAATTAGTGTCACAAAATAAGCAGTTAATCATAATCACAATTAAATTAATATCAAAATTAGTGTTTCTAATTAACTCCACTTTCTAAATAATTAAAACACTACCTTTATGATTTTTCATTATTATTTCACACAAATTCAATTTTTCTCTCTTAATCAATTAGTATCATGACTTAAGACTAATAAACTAATCAGAAATATAGTTACCAATTATTACTATTATAGATCAGGAGTCTCAAAACTTTTTTGGACAAGGGCCAGGAGGTAGGTCTTTTTAGGCTTAATGGGCTGGAGAGGTCATAGTAAAATTAAGCAAGAATGCATACATGATCAGGATATATTAGTAATGTATTTCTCATGAGAGCACATACTGAAAATATTTAAGATGTATAATTGTCTTTTTATTAAATTAGTGAGAAGCATGAAACTGGTACTTTTCTGACAAAATTACACTAAACTGAGGTTCAAAGTTAGTGCTCCATATCATCAAAAGTGATTGTAAATGCTTATCAGATAAGGCTGATCTGTAACTAGATTTCATGTACTTCACCTTTGTAAATGTCTTCACAGAAATAGATAATACCAAAAACTGAAATGAATCCACAGAAATGTTTTAATGAACATATTGGCCACTTGAGAAGGCATTTAAAGAATGCTATCAGTTTCCCTTCTTTGTATTTGTCCTTCAACATGTCATTAGGTTGCAGATCAATCACTTCCATTTGAACACTATAAAATGGGTTTTGGAAGATCCTTATTTCTATTGAACTCACATCAAGATCAGAAAAACACTCCTTGAACCATAGTTTCAGGTCAGAAAAGATATCTTTTGCAAACCTGCATGAGAATAGGGAATGCATTTGTTGCTTGAACTTTTCACAATATGAAAAGTGTGTGAAGCAACTCCTCATCAATTGAGACTCAAAAATAATTAGATTTTACTGAAATGCCTTCACCTCGGAGTACATATCACAGATAAATGTGGTTTCACCTTGTAATCTAAGAATGAACTCATTCAAGTACATGATCAAGTCTAAAGAAAAAGTTAATTTCCAAAGCCATTCACTGTTTGTGAGTAACAGTAGAGGGCAGTTCTTTCCATTTAAAAAAATTCAATCTCAGTTCTAAGCTCATAAAACTGCAACATAACATTCCCACTGCTAAGCCCTCAAACTGAAGTGTAGTAGGACAAGTTGGGATATGTTGCTTCTATTTCCATCAAACATTCACAGAATGATGATGATTGAGTCCATGAGAATGAACAAAATTCACTGTTGAAACTACAGGTTCCATGACACATGACAGATCCAGGTATTTTCCACACAGTGCCTGCTGATGAATAATAAGGTGAAGAACCATTAGAACAAACCACACTTTGGACAGCTTTGTAAGTTTGCTCAATTAAACTTTTTCCTGCACTGCATGTATTGTTACCACCATCTTTTGTAATGCACTTCAGTTGTTTCCATTCCAGGTTGTACTGAGTTAGTGATTTTTTTACCTCTTTGAAAATATTCTCACCTGTGGTTGTTCCATGAATACTGTGCATAGAAGCTAATTATTCATTCACTTTAAAATTAATAATGACTCTGCAAATGAACACAGCAACTGTGAAGTCTCGGATACATCTGTTGACTCGTCAAGTGTGATGGAAAAGCACTCAAACTCTTTTACCTTGTATTTCAGCTGAGACACAATATTACTTCCAACATTCTTGACTCTATAAGCAATTGCATTCACCAAAAGGCTAATAGCCTTAGATAAGTCTACTTTTCCTGGGCACATTTCTTCGGCTGCTTCAATCATACATAATCTAATTAGCTCACCATCAGTAAATGGTTTTCCTCATTTGGCTAACAGGTGCGTCACTCAGAAACTTGCTCTTATTGCAGCTTCACTCTCAGCTTTCTTCCTCTTAAATACAAACTGTTGTGATAATAAGTTACATTTCAAGGTTTTGAATTTGTATGAACATAGCTATCCCATAAACTAAGAATAGTTTGATGAGTGCTTGGTTTTGTAATGTCTACAAATATTGTATTCTTTTAGCACTATGATGTCTCGTTGCATATTAAGTGCAATGCTTTGTTATGTGATTCAATAATGTAGTCCACACTCTGCTGTTCTTTAAAAACTCGACATTCAGAGTTATCTTTTTTCTTCTTCTATTTTCCTGACATAATAACTAGGAACAGCTATGAACTCAAGTATAAAGTAAACAGCAATATTCACTGACATGCACTGAGGTACAAGGGGCAAGCAATGAGAAGAAGCACACTGATTCAGAGCACCGGGATCGATAAGTGAGACGACGCAATGCTAAATAATACGACATTTTCTAGCAAATAGAAAAGTGTTTCTCACCTAAATTGGCTTTTGCTCAATTACATTTTATTTTTTATTTTTATATGAATAAAAATGAAAATAATAATGATATCATTATTCATTACTTTAAAGAACTGTTGGTGAACCATATCACAGCTGATTGGCTTTTGCTCAATTGTTTAATTTTCTGTTTTCATAATATTAAAAAAAAATTATTACTTTAATAAGCTGTTGGTGGACTGGATGTGGCCTGCGAGCAGTAGTTTGAAGATCCCTGTTATAGATTATTCCAACTATTCAAGTAATTGAAATATTGTTATTGTGATTCAACATTATTATTAATTCCATTTTAATTCAAGTCTGTTGTGCTTTGGGCTAACATGGCCCAGTGACTGTACTGTTATTATCAATTCCATTTTAATTCAAGTCTGTTGTGCTTTGGGCTAACATGGCCCAGTGACTGTACTGTTTCATGAAACAAGGGTCTCCAGCTTGATTTCTGTTCCTGCCAAATGATTTCATCTTATTCAGTCATGGAAGCATTATATACATTATAAATTACAAAACTGGATGTTGAAATGTATTACCTAGTATGAAGACTATTTCTATCCCATTGGCAAAGGAATGGACAACATCTGAATACAGAGATAGAAAAATGTGATGAAATAAAGACATCAGTAATTTTCACAGGAAGAAACATAAAAATGCACACAAAGAATGTGAAAACAAAGGCCAAACTTAAAAAAATAAAGCTAATCAACATTTAGCATGGAACATTCCAAACTAAGAAAACTAGACAAAAAAAAAAAAAAAGAACAGATGTAGAAGATGCACTCCATTTTAATTAAGGTCCAAAATGCATGATCAATGCAATAGAAGCTTGATATATTGTGATTTAGCCTTACAACAAAAAAGTTTATCACAGGGCACACTTATAAATTCATAATGCAATTAAAATGTTGCTGAAAGTATAGAGCATTCCAAAGAAAGAACTTTGTCCAATGAGAACAGATAATTTGGAATCACAGTCATCAGATCTATAATACAGAGAGCATAAAAATAATGAAGTAGTACAAGGCCTAGAAAGGAATAGTCTGAACACAGAAAACCTGAAAGCCTCCCACCAGACTGTTTAATCTTGTTTGCTGAAGAAATAATGAAAAATGAGGTTTAGTGGCAAAATGTTTAAACTTTAGCTGCCTGTTGATCCAGACATCCAGGAATGCATTTGACTACATCTTTGACTGTATGAACATCTTAAAAAAATAGAGACGTTAACAATAACATTACAGAACTTTCAATTTTCAAGTGAAAAAGATGCCAACAAAATTTTTAACCGATCAATATTATTAGTTTCAAATTAATGCATGTTGTTTTGTTTCCCTCGTAAAACCAAAGATTGTAAACTTTCTTCTTCAGGACTTACATCTCTGAGCTTCATTGAAGGCAGGAACAATGACAGATAACTTCAATGTTGCTTCATCACTGATTGATGGAGCCTTTACATTTTCTTCTTTTGATTCTGGATGAATAAAATAGTGGGCTTCATGTTTTTCTGTTTCGTTTTCTAAACCAGAAGACCCAAAGAGACTCCGTAGCTGCATATGAAGAAAAAAAAAACTTACTAAAATAAAGATTACACAGAAATTTCACAATAATAGATAAACATTATAAAAATAAATAATAAACTTGCCAGGTTTTTCAGTAAGCCAGCCTGATGAGCCACGATCCTGAACAAAATATTTCACGAGCTCTGAATATTACAGAAACAGAATGATTGACATATTATACATTGCTGCAATGTATTTTATTATCTGGTAAGATCTTCAGATTATATTGTAAAAGTAATATCAAGTAACGTTAAATAATTTATTTCTTTAAAAGAAACATCCACTGATTTTATAAATAAATTTGCCAACATAAACTCTGGCACTAAATGTAGGCCTAACTTCAAACATAACCTTTCCACATAAGCTTCAAGATGTACATCTAATATGCTTGCAAACTTTCTTATATTAATACCCCACTAATTGAGAAGCTGAGCACGTGTAATAGCTCTCACTACTGACACTTAAGTGAATCATTCATTAATATCTATATTATACCCTTGCTTCCATACACTTGATGAAACTCCTTGATTAATACATCATAGATGAATCTTACTGATATTACCTCATGGTAGTCATGGATTAGCAACTTGCTCAAGTAAATATCCAGATTAAAATATAAAAAATATAGCTTACAACAATAAAATTCATCTTTGCTTTTACTTCTTAGTTCTTAATTCACTAAATGAAAGACTTTTTAACCATGAAATTTAGCCAAAGGATACTGATATACAATCCAAAAATGTCTTAATGGTTCCCCCACTGTATTTATAATTATTTTTAAACTTTTGTTTGAGGTTACATTTTTCAATGAGCAGGACCACCAAAAACAAGAATGTGTTGCAAGTAGAAATTCTACTCTTGTGTGAAAAGAAGTTGTACCATATTTTTTTCAACAGAAAAGTGAGTATCTTAAGCATTTAACAATCTTCAAATATCTAAACTACATAAACTTGTTATACAAATTAAACCTTACCATCAACAGCAGTGTGAAAAAATAACTAGCCATGTAACAAGTAGCTAGCTGTGAGCATGTAAGAAAAGTCCAATGCCTTGCACAAACCTAAGACAACTCTAACAAAACAAAGGTACTGTAAATGTAAAAAATTGATATCTTGACATGCACTATTTATTCCTGAAGCTACTCTGTATCATATAGGTTGTTGCTTACACTTCATTAAATTATTTAACAAATATTTAGATTATAACACTATATAAAAATCAAACACAGTATACACTCATAAAACAATTTATTTTTAACTTCTCAACTGCAAATGAGTGTTTCTTACCAACAACTTTTTTTGCATAATCCTACCTATTAAACAATTCAGATTTATCAGGTTATTTCAGAGTATGACTTGCTGAAACCCAAAGCACAACAAACAACTTTTAAGACTCCTGTCGTTCATTACCAAAGATGTCAATTGATAGGATTTGTATGGACAGCTACCATTATAACAAAAGGCAAAATCAAAACAGTGAAAAAACGAAAAAGTTAACATTTCCTCATCTGAAAACATATTTCAAATAGATAACTTTCAATGAAACAGTTATTATGTCACACCACTGTCAACACTGTGCACACAACAAGCTTTAATACAACTCCTACCCTTGCATATTTTAAGATGAGCTGTGCAAACCTAGATGAGCAACACATCCTCCAATCACAGTCAATTCTAGGCAGCATTAGCATTTCAACAATAACTGAAGAATTGGCTGTGTCAGTTATATAGACATAGTGCTGAAACATTCTTACAGAACACTCCAGCTCAAAGGTGGACACTGAACAGAGGCAGAAAAGTTTAATATTTCTGTTCTTCCTTCCATAGAGAGGATTTTTGGTAAGACAAATTGTGAGACAATTCTATACATGGCCCCAATGACAGCAAACATAAGGTGCAGTTCTTTGTGTCACATTTTATCAGGTGAATTTTGTCACCTCCTGAACACTTTGCTGTATTTGTTTTAATGGAAGAATTTGTTAATTTGTTGGAATGTGTACAAAAATCCTTAGATGTGACATGAAATGATTGAAAAACACAACAAAGCTCACCACATTGGAGCCTCTGGATAGATTAAAAATAATCACTAGAGGTAGACAAGAAACAGAAGCACATGAAAACATGAAATGTGAGGGAAATTTGTTGTGTACTCCAGAATTCAGCCTGTAAGATCTCTTTCAGAGGCTAATACTGAAAAAAGACCGAAATATGCTGCATCTAGTAAAAGGAAAACAAATGAGAGTACAGTTAGACTCACCTAAGGAAGAACATTCAAGACAGGTGAGTTAAAAAAGCAGTTTCCACAAAAAAAGACAAAATCTGAGCAAGATAGCAACTGACAGCCTGCATTGTACAATTAGACTCAGAACAATTTTATAATGAAAAGATAAAGGGGATCAGACAGTCCAGATCTACAGAAGAAAGTGGAAACTTACAAACTACAACAACCAACCACTGTGATGAAGAGTATAGGAAAAACATAAATATATGAAAGGAGAAGCAGACAATGTTTTGAGGAAGAAATGATGCAAGAAGCTAGAACTCAAAGGCCCATACAAAGATTCTAACCAGAAAGAGGGGCCAGAGGAGGGAAGGAGATGCAGTGATTGCCAGAATGTTAATATGCAGAGAACACTCCTTTGTATACTATTCTAGATATTGGTGGCAGTGAAAAGTTCTGCAATCAGAAAGAGAATCATTGGTGTAAAGATGCAAGTTGATCTGAGGGGAAGGGGGATGTACCTCTGGTTTTGCTAGAATGATCAGGTCATCACAACAGAGTGGGTGTAGAGAAGGTAAAAACACAAATGAATGTATAGATCACAGGACAGATTCCAGTGATCCCTTAGAATCCACTGAAGAAGATATATTTGTGCATAACCAAAAAGAATCAGGGCTCCTAGGAAAACAAGAGGTGTGGAATATGACAGATCCAAACAAGCAGGTGCCAGAAAAAAAAAAGGCCAAATGTCTTCTCATAAATTGTAGTCTTCAACAGTAACATTACCACATTAAAAAGAAGACATCAACAACAAAACATATGGATGGGTTGTCATATGAAAAAATTAAGATCTTAAAATTGTTTTCTATTGATAAAAGAAGAGTTAGAGGAGATCTGACTGAAGTGTTTATGATTGTAAAAGGAATTGATAATGTTGTTGCATCAACATTTTTCATATTTTGAACAGTGAGAATTATAGAACTAGGAGACATAGATACAGATTTAGGCAAAGTGAAAGCTGTCTTCAGCTAAGGTTATTTTATTTTTCAAATAGAGTGATTGAAATGGGTTGCCTTCAGATGTTGTGGAGGCAGTAAATTTGATTGAGTTTAAAAGAGATACATATGAATAAGAGCTTGCTTTAAATTTTTAAAATGATGGTTTAAGCTAAGAGGATGGTACATCCAAGATGGGCCAACAGGTCCCTTGTTATACCTAAACATTATGTTATATGAGTTAAGCTTCCTGCAAATTAAATATTATATTTCCTATGCAGATAAAGTTAGGCCCCAATTCCTGGGAAGTCTTACCAGTAGCTTTATCAACTGTAATGGGAATTGGAAGGCAAATTATAACAGATACATACACTTCTCATTACAGGACCAAGACAAATTACCTCATGTTATCACTAAAAATCTTTTATATATGTGCAAATCCATAAAACTCCCACCTCTTTTCACACATTAACATACACTGTATTAATCTATGGAGTAGTTGGCATTACACTGTGGTCCTTCACCAATAGGATTGCAACACAATCTCCATGTGCAACATCACCTTCAACACATTTTTATATTATCAAAAGCTCAATCTTTACCAAGAAAAAGAAACAGACAAAAGTTGGAAGGAAGAGGAGTTCTATGAAGAGGTTATTATATTTTCAGGTAAGGAAAATGTTAACTTCAGAAATGATGCTTCAGGTAAGGGAAATGTTAACTTCAGAAATGATGCTTCTCCAAAGAACTGAGAACTGGAATCCCAAATTGATAATGTGTTGGAAGGACTTCTGTAGATAGATAAAGAGATAAACAGTGGTAGAGCAAAATTTATTCTGAAAAGAATTTCCTGCATGATGCTAAAATGTTGCATAGTTGGACAAAATGTAAAAATTGTACAACCAAACTGCATATATCAGAGAATCAGCAGAGTATGTGTTTGTGCAGTGTGGGTAGGCCAATAAGTCAAGTTGTACAGCTCATGAGAAATACTTATATGACAGATGTAAAAGAGCATCATCCCAGAAGAAATTGAAACTCAATGAACTGGCACAAAGCAACTGGGCTATCTGCCCCAAACATCTGGTAAAAAGTAAAACAAAACAAATTTTAATTTTTGAATTAAAAAAAAATCATTATATCCAATTTTTAAACCTTGTCTACAGTGGTAAGAGAAAAACTACAGTAATGCAAGTTGTAAAGGACTTTCTGTAGCATAATTGTAATTATCATAACTCGCCAGGAAGACTAACATGTAAGTTCAAAAAAACCGTTAGTCACCTGAAATTGGCCTTTTCAGTTCTGTTTTCGAGTTATTTGACACTATGGCCATTGTCAGAAAGTAAAGCAATAAAAGTTATAAAAGACTAACAGCAGTGTTAGTCACCTGAAGTTGGCCTTTACAGTCCTGGTTTCATGTTATTTGATGTTACAGCCATTTTCTAATTTCAAATCAAACAAGATGTGCTTTCATTCTTAAAAGAGAAACACATTAAAAAGGTATAATGTATAAATTAAAAAACTTAAATGGCATTAAAAATATTAATGGCCTTTAAAAAACTAAACTCATTTCCAAGGTGGACAATATCACCATCACCAATAACACTGTCTAACATCACTGTCAAACATTGGGACAGAACATGTTTAAAATGGTGCTGTCATTGAGAGTCATAACAATGGAAAGAAAGTAAAATGTGGCTTATTGTGACCTGAATGTTACACAGACTACACATTGGTGCATCAGTCACAGATAAAAGAAAACAATGAGTAAAAAAACTCTGACCAATGCATAGTCCAGTTAAAACAACTTCCTCTTTCTGATCCTTATGGAAGCAAAACGGCCAAAGTCCAATATAGGGTTTTATTTGGAAAAGCTTGTTTTCATGTTGCTCACTCCAAGTCAACTGCCTGCTAGAACAGAGCTGAGCCTTAAATAGAAGGTCATAGCTCATGTATGGAACAGGCACAGCAGTGATAGTGCCAGAGCAGATAGATTTAGCTGCAGTATCAGCAAGCTAATTCCCACAAATACCAACGTGTCCCAGTATCCAGAAAAACTGGATAGAAGTAAATGTTAAAGAGAAATGGGCCAGTCAGTTTTGAATTTCTGTAAGAACAGGGTGTGAACTAATGTGAAGCAATTCCAGGGCGAGAAGAGAACAAAGCGAGTCGGTACAAATAGCGGTTTGAGTACTGCTTAGCTTCTATGTGATCCAGGGCAAGTTCAGCAGTGAACACAGAAGCTGTAGAGGGGATTCTGTGCAGAACCACCAAACCATGGCAGAGCCCACACAGTCACCTGATTTGAACCACCTGTATAAATAGGAATGGAAAGATGGTTCGAAAGATGTTCAGCAAATAGCAGACAGTATTTCCAATCAGGAGTGTCTACTTTTCTCACATGACTTAAAGATAGGTCACATTTGGGGACAGGTAAAAAGCTATGGTGGGATGGGCAGACCAGTAGATACAGCAATATTATCCAAGGACAGACCCAATTCATCCAACTGCATCTAGATTTGAAGGCCAAAAGGAGCAATGGCAGACTGTCTGTTCTGAAAATGTATAGTGCACCAAAAAAAGGAAAACACAACCCCAGGTGGGATGCTTTGG
This sequence comes from Tachypleus tridentatus, assembly GCF_004210375.1. Lineage (NCBI taxonomy): Eukaryota > Metazoa > Arthropoda > Merostomata > Xiphosura > Limulidae > Tachypleus > Tachypleus tridentatus. The sequence goes on along the minus strand of NC_134827.1, from coordinate 95,812,907 downwards.
TAAGGAATGAAGTTTCAAAGCATATAGTAAAGACAGTTGCAAACAGCAGAAGTGCAAAGAAAGTTCACTAGACTCTATGTATAAGTTCTGAACTGGAGAAGTGTGGAAAGCCCCAGTGCAGAGCCATAGACCAGTCATACATAGTTGAGTTTTGATCGAATAAGAGCACGATATATCTTTAGCATAAAACATCGATCCTCTCCCCAAGTGGTGGAAGAGAGGAAACGGAGGATGTTCAGTGCTCTTGTACATTTGATCTGTAGCTGCTTGATGTGTGATATAAAGGTCAGCTCACAGTCAAAAATAAATCCCAAGGACTTTGTCTCAGGGACCACAGGCAACACAACTTCACTGATACAGAGTTCAAAATCAGGGTAAATACCCAGTTGATGGCAAAAGTGCATTCAAAGAGTTTTAGAGAGAGAGAAGTTAAAACCGTTTGCGGTGTTTCACTTCAGTAAACAATTGAGGGCAGTTTCTAGCTGCCTCTCAATATACCTCATGTTCTATGACTGACATGAGATGTGAAAGTCGTCAACATATAGCCTGTTTGCAACAGTAAGAGGGAGTTGTTCAGTGATGGCATTAATCTTTATACTAAAAAAGTGTGACACTCAAAACACAGCCTTGAGGGACTCCAAGTTCCTGTAGAAAAGAACAAGAAAGTGTCAAACCCACACGAATTTGGAATCTCCTGTCCGTTAAAAATCTAATAAAAATGGGCAAATGGCCACATAACCCTTATATATGGAGGTCTTGCAAAATGCCATACCTCCATGTTGTATCATAAGCCTTCTCAATGTCAAAGAATATTGATACAAGATGTTATCATTCTCGTTTGAGAAAGACTTCTCCGACTGACCTTTCCAGTCCAATCAGGTGGTCCAGGGAGAATCACTGTCATCAGACCCATGCTGGGTGGGCAAAAGAAGGTTGTGTGATTCAAGAAACCAAACAAAAAGCATTAACCATCCTCACTGAGGTCTTACAGAGACAACTCATCAAAGCAATTGGATAATAGTTTGAAGGAACCTTGGGATCCTTCCCAGGCTTAGAGGAAGGTAGGAAAATAGCCTGGCTCCAGGCATCAGGAAAAACATTCTCCTGCCAAATCCAGTTAAAAAACAATCAGAAGAATAGCATGAGAAGCAGGAGATAGATGAAACAGCATCTCATACTGTATATCATCAGGTACGAGCAATGTACTGCCAGACCAATGAAGGGCCAGTTTGAATTCCACCAGTGTAAAGGGATGATTATAGTCATAGAGACAATCAGCTCAAAAAGAAAGAGGTGATTGCTCTGCCTGAGTATTGATGGCTAAGAAGGTGGAGGAAGAAGCAGGAGGGCTATATACCTAGCAAAAGATTTCACCTGGAGTATTGGTGATGCTCCAGGTATCAGTTACTTCCTGGCCATCAGAGAGTAAGATCGAGAGGAGGACAGAATTATACTGCCCACTGACCTTTAAAATCTTGTCCCCTTTGACTTGGGAACTGGCAGCAGAAGATATGCTGGTTATGAACTTGATTCAGGATTCCTCCTGGCTTTGACGTCTTACCCACTGATCATGTGCACAGGCCTGCTGGAAACAATGCAGTGCGAGAGTGTGGGATACCTATGAAAAGGATCCCAGGCCCATTTTTTGAGCCTTACATGCCTTGTGGCAAGCAGGATTTTACCATGGATGAGGATATCGTGGAAACCAATTTGAGGGTTTAGGAATACATTAAGCAGCTGCCTGCATAATACAATCAGTTACTGCTGCCATGCAGTCATTTACTGATGGCAAGATCAAGTTCTGCGATAGCAGTGAAAGAGATCCAGTTTACTTGATCCAGCTTCTACCATGGCACGGGGGTCAGGTAGTATCGACCATGGCCAATCTCTCTGAAAATTAAAGGAAAATAATCACTGCCTCATGGATTATTGTTAACCCCCCATAAAAAGTGAGAGAATAGTGAAGGGGAGCAAACTGAGAGATCAATAACAGTAAAGGACTGACTAGGTGCATGAAAATAAGTAGAAGAACCAGTACTGAAAAGAGAAATGTTGTGATCAGAGAGCAACCCCTCCTATCAATATCAGCACTTCTCCAGAAGGAATGATGTCCATTAAAGTCCCCCAGAATTAAAAAGGGAGATAGCAACTGTTCAATGAGAGCATCAAGGCCTGATTGATCATAGGTCTCTCTAGGCAATAGGTAGAGAGAACAAACAGTGATGGTACGACCCAAGGAAACAGAGATGACTACAGCCTCCAAATGTGTGTTGAGTGGCAAAAACGGGGTAGGCACATGCTGATCAACCAACAGTGCCATCCTTCCATGCACTCATCCATCACACAGCCTGTCCTTTCTGTACAAAGAAAACCACCAAAAGGTGACTGTATCAGCAGGTTTCAAAAATGTTTCCTGTAAGGAAAGACATACAGGATGGTAGGAAGTAATCAGTGTTTTGTTGTCATCCAGATTATAATGTTAACCTCTAGATTGACCCTAGCCCAAATGGACCAGCCAGCTGACCCAAGGGGCCACCCCAAGGCTGCCTATCTACAAGAATTCAAGGCCACAGTGGTGCGTTAGGGTTAGACCCCTTGACAACCAGGATCCTCTCCTCCCCTTCATGGATCACCACACACAACAAACACATGGTTGGATGTCTAGATCCCACAGGAGGTAAACTGAAAGAACAGAACAGGTCCTCTCACCACATACAGGAATGCACACTGAAGGGTCAATTCTTAAAGATGAAGTGTCAGGGAATAAAATTAAACTGTCCCTATGATTAAGAAAGCAAAAGATGCCCAAACCAAAAATATCAAAAACATCTGCAAGCAATTAAAAGAAAATAATCTCTAGAGAAAGATGGTACAGAGAACAGGTGGCCAAATGTTCAAAAGAAAAATTTCTACAAGTTTTGAGAACTAAACAGAGGTTTCAATCTGAAAGACAACTGAGGAAGAAGGCTTAGAAGACATTCATAAGAACAGGAGAAAAAAAAAAATGAGAATAGCTGAAGAAATGAAACGACTTTGAAAAACCACTCTGCTATCAGTGGTCATATAAATGGATAACTCATGAACAAAATACCAAGGTAAAAAAAGGGAGTGGGATGAGGTAGAGTAGATCAACATGGAGGGCAGGGATTGATAAACAAACTTTTTGTTCCTTTGTTTGAAGTTAAGCTCCACAAAGGGTTACCTGTGCTGATGAATGGACCAACAACAGTAAACCATCCATTCACTTTGATAACGTTCACTACTGTATTGTTAATGGCACTAAGTAAATGGATTACTCTCTGAGACTGGATGAAGGTATGGCATATCAAGGTGAAAGATGGATGTTAGAGGATTATGTTTAATGGACCTCCAATATGGAAGAGGAAGATACTCTTGTTATACCAAGAGGCAAAGGAGGAGGAAACCACTACTGAAGTAACCGAAGAGGGGCAGAGAAAAACAGTATTATGATTAACAAACAAGAAACAGCACCCTAGGTAGAAGTCAAAAAGAAGGATAGGCATAAATTGGACCAATCCTGACTCAAAGCATCTGTAGCCATAGCTATTAAATCCTGTACTGGTGACAAGAAAAATGGAAGTTTCATACTGAAGAGAGTTAAAATGTGACAATGAGAGGATTCCAGAAGTTGGAACAAATCCATTAATGTAGAGACTACTTCATGGGAAAGATCTAATCTAGGCAAGATAGTTAATCCAGCATTAAATTCAAAGTTCCCATGATGTGACAAATTGACAGCCAAATATAGAAGTCATGGATCTGAATGAGAAATCCTACAGCCAAAATATATTTCTTAAGAATGAGCATTTCCCTGACAGTTGATGTAAAGAATGATAGTAAAAGTTCTTTGAAAAGATCATAACAAAACACACAAACAGACAAAACAGAAAATGATAGCAAGCTCTTTGAGCAGTCAACGTATCAAGAACAATGATATGGAGAGAGATCACTCCTCTGGATACCAGACCTCAGAACACCACCCAACCCTGACAGAGAGGCTAGAAGACAGTGGGTCTTTGGACATACATCCCTCATTGGCCATAATACACTGATGAGGATACATGCAGACATGAAAGAAAGCATAAAGGGACTTAAAAGATGCCAGAATCTCAGAAAAGAGAGAGAACTTCTCAAGCAGAAACAGGAGCAGATGTAAGAGTTTTGGTAATCAAAAGTTATGTATTTCAGAGACATAAAGGAAAAAGATTGAGTTCTTCAGGAGTTGAAAAAGTGTTTGAATGAAGTTAAATACAAAGTTACACAATGGGCTAGCTGTGCTCTGTCCAACATGGGTATTGAAACCCAGTTTCTAATGGTGTGAGTCTGCAAACATACTACTGTGCCACTGGGAAGACAAGTTGAAAAAGACTTCCAAGTGAATCACACACTCAGTGGATCAAGATGTACTTAAATAATTTGGCCAGTCAATCATTGAAATAATTCCAAAGAAGATTTGAAGTCACAACTGATAATGACTCTTTAGACAGGACAAGAAGGAGCCATTTTTTCCTATAATATTGGATATATAGGCCCAATAAATGCACCCTCTATGCCAATGCCCTCAGATACTCACTGAAAACCTATGTGGCTATAGCTAACCTGAAAAATATTACCATTGTGGATGAATTGAATAAACCAAGAATAACAGTTGGACAAACTGGAATGTATAAAAATGCATCTGAAACATTGTCCTTTGTTATCCACAGCCAAGGAGAGAACGTCCACCTCAGATTGAGAAAATTGTCATTTTGAACCAAGAGATAACAATTGGTTCAAACACAATATATTTATCATAAGTAACCAGTCTTTTTCTCTAAGAAATCGAGGATGAGAAACTTCATGGAATTCTGTGTAACCAAAGTAAGAAGAGATGATTGCTGACAAACTAACTCATCTCAATTCAAGTTTATGACAATTAGAAAGTCCCCTAAAACCTTGATCTCAAACGAAGAGTGCCACATGGATGTCCTAAAGATAAAACTGATAGAGACATTCTCCAACAAGTAAGGAATCCTGACCAAGCAAATCCTATAAACAAAGAAACCAAGTTAACTTTGGCATTGCAGAAGATGAAACAAAGGTGGAAGACACATTCGTGAAAAGTTTCATGCCCAAAGTTTCATATTTTTGTAAATTTAAATACATCTTAGTTACTAAGCTTAATAAATTATAGTATGATTCTATGGTATCAGTGTAGATTTTGTAATTTTACTTTATTTAACTGTATATAAAAAACCTAAAAATATTCTGTTTGATATCCTCTAATGTAAAATTTTTAAAGGCTTAGCAACCAAGTACAAAAGTCACAGCAAGAAAAGATAATTTTTGCTTTACTTCTTGATTTATTGTTCTATATTTTAAGAAAAATAAGTTTAATAATTTATTTCTAAATAGCAATAACCTATATATATATATAATGTATAATTATTGGCATGTGACTGTATACTGTAAAATACTAGTCCACCAAAACACAGCCAAGGCAGAGAAATCTAAAGGTCAGTCTTGTATTACTGAATATGTAATGAGTGGAAGGTCAATATAATAAAAAGTTATAAATATATGTGTAAAAATATAGGATTATAAGACTTAAGCTACTTAGACTAAACATTTATATTTTTGTGTTATAATATGTAATCATTCTAGCACAAAAAAAGCATAATTTATATTTCCTATTTTTTTTATGATGGTTAGGAGGTTGGTAAAGTGACATACCCCCACATAGTTAGAATATAAAATATAATGTCTTACTGAAAACAAACATTTGAAAGGTATTTAGGAGGTTTTAGAGAATACACAAGTAATATTTGAGATTTTTGGGATGAAGAATAACTTTTTAAATCATAACATGAAATAACTTTGAACTCAGACTAGTAATGAAACAGATTCTTTAGTAAAACTATTATATTAATAAATCTGATTTTTTGTATACAAAATACTCGTAATCTTTACTAAAAGTCTACCAAATATTGTGAAAATACACTTACTTTATCAAAAGTTATCGTGCAATTATTTAATGTGTGCAAATGTGTAGACAAACTTGTGTATATTATACTGAGACCATAGCATAAGTGTTAATCTAACTAAAGTACAAATCAAGACATATATAGATAAATAACTCAAATAGGTTTTTAACTGATAGATAAAGTAAAACTATAATGCAAGAATCATCTTTAGTTTTAAAAAAATGTGATGCTCAGCTTTTAATAATACACAGTGTGTAATCAAGGATAATCCTGCACATGGAGGGCTGCTTGCCTTGCTATGAGTGCAACACAGACTAGCACAGTACATATTAATAAGTGTAGAATAATAATTTCATTGCAAGATTTGGCATGAGCTCAAAACCCTTTCTGACAGTAGCACAAAGGTTAACACTTTCCCTTTCATCAACTTCCTCACAATGAAAGTTTCTCTTCTCTGAGTACTGGTATGAACCTTACCTCAACTGCTTGAGCCCTTATATTCCATTATGTTACCCATGGCTGTTTAAATCTTGCAAATCTTGCCACCTACATCATTTACCTCTTCACCAGCTCCCCATCATTAATTCTTATTCACTTTTTGAAACAGTCCAAATGAACAGACTCAAGACTAGCCACACCATGGGGCAGAAGAACATGACAGTGGAAGGAAGTATTTTTGGAAATACATTTTTGGTACAGGTAAATGTTAACTTCTGAAACAAGATTACCTCCATATTTACAGGCAAGGAGAGGAGAACAAGTGAGCATAGGATCCAAACAGAAAGCATCTGTGTAAAAACAAACATGTCCAAAAATGAGATACAGTATTATCACATTAGTGAGCTCCAAACTACTTCAGGAACAGGTACACTTTTCCACTAGACCACATGAAATCCAGTTCTTAAGTGGTAAAGGCTGACAAGCCACACAGGCAAAATCCTAAAATCTTTAGGAGAACATGACTTACTCTAAGCCCAAACCAAGCAGATGAGGTCCCAGGTCTTGTCACTGAAATTAGAGGGCTGTGGACCCAAAACAAGACCCAAGAGGTAATGACTAAGGCACGAGAACTACATTATTTTCATCTTGTTTAGTAATGTGATATTATTAGAAAAAGTTATAGCCTAAAAGTTACAGAATGTTGTATGTTGAGACACTGAAATTATAAAGAGAAGGTAAGCACAACACCAAAGTGGATAAACTCTCATTCCAATCTGAAGGAGCATGAAGTGTTATAAGCAAAAGATGGAATTACAGGGTCTGTTTACACCTGACTTAACCTGAAAAACAGGTATTATTTACTCTGGGATTACAAATCAAAATCTTAACTCACCAGCCTAACAGCCAAAGCAACACCTCCTGTCCCCCAGAATTACAAGGAAAAAGTGAAACAAATGAAGTTTATCCAATAGCATAGAAAGTAATGCTCTAATTGAGAAACTATGGGTTGAAGATCCTCTTCTACAATAATCTATACATAAAGAATGACTAAAATGAGGGCCACACACAGTACAACTGCATAGTGAAAACTCACCTCTAAACTGGAACTATGAGGAAGCACCCAAATAGGCTGGTCCTGCTCCTGCCATACATTTGGCAAAGCCATACAGAATTATCGGTAGGAGAGCATCAAGTTCTGACCTTTTCTTTATGACTGGAAAAACAGTACAGTAGCAACTAGGAACTAGGAATGGTAAAGACATCCATGCTCTACTAGAAGCAGGTGGGGGATACTCAAACAATAGAAAATTTATTTTTGATAGGTACTTACCTCCCTTACAAGATTAGCTATTATTAACCAGTGCTGCCCTCTATATGGAAGCTTCATGAATGCCACAAGCTTTCTGCTCCTCCCTAAACGATTCCAATACGTTTCTCATGTAAATTTCCATGCATCATTTCTCCACCAATGGGAGCGTAACATACATGATTAATGCAACTCTCTTTATATGCCTTTATTAAACTATTACTTTGGCAGAAGATACAAACACCAGAGTAAGTGGGGAAGAAGGGTTGGATGTGTGAGAGGAGAAAATTACCTATCAGAAATACATTTTCAGTATAGGAAAATTATAACTTCCAATGTGGTACTACTTACCTATTCTCACAAGAATAACTAGAATCCCACTTTGAACAGGAGGCTAGACCACTGAAAGAAATTGACAAAGATAACCCTCAAGAGCATGTAAAGGATATGCCTGGAAATGAGACAGCCAGATTCAAAGATCTGACTTCTGAAACATGTGGAAGAGAACTGTAGCAGGATATTGATCCCAACTAAGAAATGTATGTGGAATTCAATCCTATATAGTATAAAAGTGGGAAATTAAAGAAAGTGCCTCTTGGTGTACAGTGGCTAGGGTGCAACAGACTGTACTTGGTTAGTCAGCTACATCTAAAACCCATGTCACTGATAACTGACATCCACACAGTGGTAGCATAACCTCAACTTCAAGAGACTAGAGGGAAGTTAGATTGATTGATTGATTGATTTAGTGTTTTATGGCACAAAGCAGCTAAGCTATCTGTGCCAAACATCCAGAAAAAAGGTAAAAATAAATTAAATGTAGGAAAATACATAAAAGGAAATGAAGGTAAAACAAAACATCATTGAAAAACAGAAAAAGCATGAAATCAATGTTTACATCTAGTTTACAATGTTAAGAGAGAAAGTAGAGTAAGAGAAGTTGTAAAGGACTTTCTCTAGCAAAATGGTAATGATCATAACCCACCAGGAAGACTAACAGGTAAGTACAAAAACCACCGTCAGTCACCTGAAGTTGATCTTTCCAGTCCTGGTTCCGGGTTATGTGTCATTATGGCCAGTACTAAAAGGTAAAGTAATAAAAGTGTTAAATAGCATGCAGCAAAAGTGTAATAACAACTAGCCAGGACGACTAACGGGTAGTTCAAACAGCAGCGTTAGTCACCTGAAGTTGGCCTTTCCAGCCCTGGTATCGAGTTATTTAATGTTCTGGCCATTTTACAATATCAAATTCAACTAGAGAGATTGAGACTGAAAAGGGAACCACAATTAAAAAGGTGTAATGAATAAATATCAAACACTTAGATGAGGTTAAAAAGATTAATGGCCATTAAAAAACTAAAAATGTTATCAAGGTGGACAGTGTCACCATCACCAATAACACTGTCCAATGTTACAGACAAACCCTGGGACAGAACATGTTTAAAATAGTGCCGTCGTTGAAAGTTGTAACGATGGCAGTAAAGTAAAATGTGGCTTACAGTGATTTGAGTGTTACACAAACTACACATTGGTGCATCAGTTCCAGATAAAAGAAAATGATGAGTTAAAAAGCCATAACAAATGTGTAGTCTAGTTAGAACAACTTCCTCCTTCCGAACCTTACGGAAGCTAGACGGCCAAAGCCCAATATAGGGTTTTATTTGAAAAAGCTTGTTGTCATGTTGCTCACTCCAAGTGGACTGCCAGCTGGCACGGAGCTGAGCCTTGAATACAGGACCATAATCCATGTACGGAATACGCACAGTGGTGATAGTGCCAGAGCAGATAGATTTAGCTGCCATGTCTGCAAGCGCATTCCCACAAATACCAATGTGGCCTGGTATCCAGAAAAACTACTAGAAGTAGATGTTAATGAGAAATGGGCCAGTCGGTTTTGAATATCAACGAGAACAGGGTGTGAGCCAACGTGAAGTGATTCCAAGGCCAGCAGAGAACTAAGGGAGTCATGATAAATAGTGCAGTCAGAATACTGCTCAGCTTCAATATGATCCAGGGCAAGAGATATGGCATACAGTTCAGCAGTGAACACAGAAGCTGTTGAGGGGATTCTGCGCACAACCACCGAACAGCAACAAACCATGGCAGAGCCCACAGAGTCACCTAATTTTTAAACATCTGTATAAATGGGAATAGAAAGGTTGTTCGAAAGGTGTTCAGTAAATAAAAGATGGTACTTCCAATCGGAAGATCTGCCTTTTACAAATGACTTAAAGAAAGGTCACATTTTGGGGCTGTAATAAGCCATGGGGGATGGGCTGACCAGTGGATTCTGCAATGTTTTCCAAGAACAGACCCAATTCATCCAATTGCGCCTGGATGCAAAGGCCAAAAGGAGAAATGGCAGATCGTCTGTTTTGAAAAAGTAAGGCATACTGAGGAAGGAAAACACATCCCCAAGTGGGATGCTTTGGTAAGGAGCGAAGTTTCAAAGAATACAGTAAAGAAAGTTGCAAACAGCGAAGGTGCAGAAAAGGTTTGTGAGATTCCACATATAAGCTCTGAACTGGGGAGGTGCGGAAAGCCCCAGTGCAGAGTCGAAAGTCCTTGGTGATGAATGGGGTCCAGCATCTTTAAGGCCGAGGGTCTGGCAGAGCCATAGAACATTGATCTATAGTCGAGTTTTGAACGAATAAGAGCACGATATATCTTTAACATAGAACATCGATCCACTCCCCAACTGCAAGTAGAGAGGACACAGAAGATGTTCAGTACTCTTGTGCATTTGACCCGTAGCTGCTTTAAGTGTAGTATAAAGGTCAGCTTACGGTCAAAGATAAGCCCCAAGAACTTGGTCTCAGGGACCATTGGCAGTGAAACTTTACCGATACGGAGTATCACAAAACATGCAATTGGTTTTAGAGAGAGAAAAATTAAAGCCGTTCGCCGTAGTAGACTTCAGTACACGATTGAAGACAGTTTGTAGTTGCTGCTCAATATATCTCATGTTCGACGACTGACACGAGATGTGAAAGTAGTCAACATACAGCCCGTTTGCAACAGTGAGAGGAAGTTGTTCAGTGATGGCATTTATCTTTATACTGAAAAGTGTTACACTCAAAACACAGCCCTGAGGGACCCCAAGTTCCTATACAAAAGAACGGGATAGTGTCGAACCCACACGAACTTGGAATCTCCTGTCCATTAAAAATTTTTAATAAACATGGGTAAATGGCCGTGTAACCCATATATCTGGAGGTCTCGCAAATCGTCGTACCTCCATATTGTGTCATAAGCCTTCTCAATGTCAAAGAATATTGAAACCAGATTTTGGCATTTGAGAAAGGCTTCTCTGATTGATGTTTCAAGTCGAATTAAATGGTCCGTGGTGGAGTGCTGTCATCAGAACCCACATTGGGTGGGCAAGAGGAGGTTGTTTGATTCGAGGAACCAATCAAGATGAGCTTTAACCATCCTCTCTAAGGTCTTACAGAGACAGCTTGTCAAAGCAATTGGACAGTAGTTCGAAGGAATCTTGGGATCCTTCCCAGGTTTAGAGAAAGGTAAAATAATAGCCTGGCACCAGGCATCAGGAAAAACATTCTCTTGCCAGATCTGGTTAAAGTCAATTAGAAGGACATCAAGAGAAGCAGGAGATAGATGGTGCATCATGTCATAGTGTACATCATCAGGTCCAACAGATGTACTGCCAGACCGATGAAGGGCCATTTTCAGTTCCACCAGTGTAAAGGGACAATTATAGTCAAAGAGACAGTCAGTTCGAAAGGAAAGAGGTGAACGAGCTGCCCGAGTCTTGATGGCCAAGAAGGTGGAGGAACAAGCAGAAGTGCTAGATACCCGGCAAAAGCTTTCACCTCGAGTATCAGCAACGCTCCGGACATCAGCTACCTCTTAGCCCTCAGAGAGTAAGATGGAGAGGGGGACAGAATTGTAGTGCCCACTGACCTTTCGAATCCTGTCCCATATGACCTTGGAACTGGTGGTAGAAGATATGCTAGTTGTGAACTTAATCCAAGATTCCTCCTGGCTTTGACGTCTTACCCACATAGCATGTGCATGGGCCCGTTGGAAAGTGATGGAGTTCAAAAAGTGTGAGATATCTACAGAAAGTATCCCAAGCCCGTTTTTGAGCCTTCCGTGCCAAGTGGCAAGCAGGATTCCACCACAGACGAGGATATCTTGGAAAACGTGTCGAGGTTTTAGGAATACACTGAGCAGCTGCTTGTATAATACAGTCAGTTACCACTGCCACACAGTCTTCTATTGATGGCTGATTCACGATGGCAGGATCAAGTTCTGCGAGAGCAGTGAAAGTGGGCCAGTCTGCCTGATCCAGCTTCCACCGGAGCACGCAGGTAGGGTGGCATTGACCACAGTCAGTCTCTCTCAAAAGTATAGGAAAATGATCACTGCCTAGTGGATTACTGTCAACCCTCCATGAAAAATGGGAAAATAATGAAGGGGAGCAAACTGAGAGATCAATAGCGGTAAAGGACTGACTAGGTGCATGAAAATAAGTGGAAGAACCAGTATTGAAAAGAGAAAGATTGTCATGAGAGAGCATACGCTCTACAGAATGACCCCTCCTATCAATAACAGCACATCCCCAGAGGGGATGATGTCCATTAAAGTCCCCCAGGATTAGAAATGGAGACAGCAACTGTTCAACGAGAGCATCAAGATCTGATTGATCATATGTCTCTCCAGGGAGAGGAACAAACAGTGATGGTATGACCCAAGGAAACATGGATGGCTATGGCCTTCAAGGGTGTGTTGAGTGACAAAGACATGATGGGCACATGCTGAACAACCAATAGTGCCACTCCTTCAAGTACTCATCCATCACACACCCTGTCATTTCTGTACAGAGAAATCTGCCGAATGGTGACTGTATCAGCAGGTTTTAGAAATGTTTCTTGCAAGGAAAGACATACAGGATGGTAGGAAGCAATCAGTGTTTTGATATCATCCAGACTAGAACGGTAACCTCGACAGTTCCATTGTATCAAGGTGGCCATTTTTAATGATGGGTAGATGAAGTGGCTGGAGAACCCTTCTGTTTATGACCACGTCTTTTTTCCTTACTGTCCTTATTCGGAGGAGGTCTATCGACCTCCATGGATCCTGCCCTGGGTCAATTGGGCCGGTCTTTGTTGTTGGAAGGGGATTCCAGTGACTGAGGATGCAAACGAATGATTGTTTTGCATCATGGGGTTGGAGAAAAAGATGTATCAGAAGAAATGCCTGTATTTGAAAACGAAGGATGTGGATCTTGAGATTTGTTGGACTGTATGGGAGGAACAGAGATGGGTGTAGAAGTCGATTCATCAACCTTTTTAACAATGGAGGTCAAAAGGCTTTTCATCTGTTTTGAAAATGATTCTCTTGGAGGTACAGAGAGATCTGTCTGCACTCCCACTGTAGTTGTGGAACAAAGTGCAGCAGCATATGTCCGAGATGGAGTGCCGGACAGCAATTTCCGAGCCTCCGGATAACTTATGTTATGGGTCATTTTCAAATGCTGCACTGCTTTTTCCTCCAACCATTTTGGGCAAGAACGAAAGTAGGAAGGGTGGGACCCATTGCAGTTGACACAATGTGGGTCTGTGTGACACTCATAGGCATCATGGTCCTTGCCACCACAACGAGCACATCAGGGAACCACGACAGGATGTCTTTGAGTGGCCGAACCTCTGACATTGGAAACATCGAAGAGGGTTTGGAATGCACGGCTGAACCCTGCAAATTAGATAACCTGTCTTGGTAGTGGCAGGTGCACGTGTGGTGAAGTAAATGTCAAAATGAGGATATTTGTCAGCAGTGTAACTCCGTCTTTGCGAGTGAAGATGCGCCTCACTGCAGAAACTCCTTGAGTGATTCTTCAAATCCCTCTCAACAATAACTCCTCATGATGAATTCAAAGTAGCATGAGGGGTAACCTCAATAGGTACATCCCCAATTGCCTTTGAAAACAAGAGGAGTTCACTGTGTTGGGATGTGGATGTTTCAACCAATATGTCTTCAGATCGAAGCTTCTTTACTGACTTTGGAGAGCCAGCAAGTCCCTCTAGTCCCTTCTGAATAAAAAAGGGGAGTCATTTGCTCGAAAGGTTTTTCTGAAAGAGAATGTAATATAAGAAAATGGGGTACAGGTGTTACAGATGTTGAAGATTGCTGCTCAGAGTCTTCAAGACGTGGTTGTTTACCGACTGACTGTGTTTTTTACTATTTTATATTAATTTCTTGTTGGAGGATCCATAGGAAAAAAGGAAAATTTCGATACCCACTGATCCCACCCACCATGGAGCCCTACGAAGGGACGCACTACAATGTCATGCAAGGACATTGCAACAACGCCGGGGTTTCATGAGCACTATACCCAAACACCAGCATCAGACACAATGTCCACTACACCCATTGAGAACTTCCAACACTGGTACTTGGTTGACTCTAGCCCAAGTGGACCAGCCGCTTGACCCAAAGGCTGCCCATCTACAGGAATTCAAGGCCAAAGTGGTGTGTTAGGGTTGGACCCCTCAAGCACCAGGATCCTCTCCTCCCCTTCACGGATCGCCACGCACAGCAAACACATGGGTGGATGTTTAGATCACAGAGGAGGTAAACTGAAAGAACAGAACCTCTCTGGGAGGTCTCCTCACCATGTACAGGAATTCACATCGAGGAAGGGGGAAGTTAGAGCCACTCCAACTCCTGAGTATGACATATGTGATATCTTAGATCTTAATATCTGGGGACTTGACATCCCACATGTCTACATAACAAAAATCAATTCCTACAACAGCAAAACTGACCAGCATCATAGAAAAAACAATAACATCCTCAGCATAACATACAACAAGAGATAGCAAAAAGAACAAAACTGGAACAATCCTCCTTCACCCCACTGTGACCCACAACACAGAGTTTGGCAGAACATCACCACCTGAGACAGTGTACTAGGTGACCATAAAACCCTATATTGAAAAACAGACCATAATGATTTTTTTTCAATACATGGCAGGCATGGACAGCCATCTCCTGCTATATCTATGCAGTCCATGGGTAATATGATTTAGAACAGGCAAATTTATGAAGCAAGTACATCATGAAATTATTCCTTTATGAAGCAAATACATCATGAGATTATCCTCCAAGTAATCTTGTGGAATACCTTATCTCAATGGTGAGGATTGTGAAACCATGGAAGATAAAGTGCAAGTCAACATGATTGTACAGTGCAGATTTGTAACTGAAGAATACTTGGTCAGGCACAACTCACCACAGAGTAGGATCCACATAAATAAGAAATGAACCCAGGGTCCCTGGAAGAAGCAAAGAAGAGCAGAATCTCCTTTGTGTTCCAATAGAACATGTAGCCCAGTGTCAAAAGAGAAGAGTGGAGAAGGAGCCATATCCACTCTAGATTCCATGGGATATGGAATACCTGCAAAAATTGATTATTGGAGAAAGAAAACTACTCTGAGATTTCTAAGAACCAATGAAGAAAGTTGAACACCCCCATTCAAAGCACCTCTTATCCAAAAGATCCCAGCAACAAACCAATCAAGTGTCAACAGAGAGAGAAGAAACTCATAACCTAACCACAGTAATAATAAAAAAATGACCAAGATTCTCTGAAAATTGAGCAAGATAAGTGTGAAAAGCCTCAGGCAACAGTTTCAAAGAATGTAAAAATGCAAACTGTTGTAAGGAGCAATTGAATCAAGGAAAACTGGGTTAGGTAGAGAAAAACAGAAGCATCAGACCCAGAACCCTAAATAAGAAGAAGATAATCTAATTTTTACGAATCTAAATATGAATCCTTCAAGTAACGGAAAGCTAAAGCATGCAGTTCCAATAAATGGGAAAGATGGCAGTACCCTCTTTCAATTGCTTTGAAAATTTCAGAGCATGCACAGCAATGTCTGGCAAAGGTGGAAAGACTAGGTTATCAGCCTAATGACTTTCCCATAACAAAGAAGGAGAAATGCTCAATATATTACAAACTTAATGTACTAGTTGTAAAAATAGTGCAAGAGGTGGGATGTCCATCCAAGACTAATAATTACCTGTCTCAGCATAGGTATGAGCCAGAAAAAGAGAGTCCTAATTCTCATCAGTCAACCCTGATCTCATGCAAGCTCCACCCTTGAACTTACAGAAAAAACTTCAAACCTCATCTAACACTCAACCTCTCTGCATTATGAGGGATTAAAAATCCTCCAAGGAAATAGGGCCTTCTCCCAGTGGCCAGAAAACACTAGACCTCAGAATTCACAGATTAGGAGCACTAGGAGCTCCATGTCAGAGATGCGAGAATTTATACCCAAAACATCTGACGTTTTTTGTAGTGGGAAATTAAGGGGAAAAAACAATAAACTTGAAAACCAATAAGTCGGATAAAAAAATCAATCATCCAAAGCATCTATTCTGCATCAAGTTATTCTGCAAGTTACATGATTGTTTAATGAACATAGATAAGTCAGTTAGATGTAGGTAACATTAGCAAGGAATTTATACTTGTGAATTTAGGCCTACAAGCTGTGTCAAAGTAAACACTGACTATAGCAACATTATAGAAGTATGTCATTGTTATTTAAACTTTACATTTCCACCAAATAATTCAATAGTTCACCCAGAAACAGAAAACTTTGGCTAAAATTTCAACATAACAACCCTATCATAAAGCAAGATCAAAGCTTTACTAGAAATGCTAATGATACAGTTAAGAGAAGACTAATATAAAAGGTAAGACAGTAAATTAATGGATCAAAAAGAGACCAAAAAGTAAAACAAGTCAGAAAACTGGACAAAATATTGAAGAAATAAAACAAGAAAGTTACGGACATTACAACATAATAAAGAGGCATACAACTGGAATTTAACAAGATTAAAAGAAACACATAATACAGAAGAATTAAGGATAAAATTGAATCTGATTGAAGACTGATGAAGCTATTAGAAATGTAGAGAAGGATTACAATAACAAAACTGAAGTACAGAAAAGCTGTGATGACAAAAACTGAAGAAGTAAAATACAAAAAAAAAAGATTGTTGAGGTAGAAAAGTGCATCAATGAAATAATAAAATATCTAGAAAACAAACTGGTAAATGCAAAGAAAAGTCTGCCACACCTCTTTCTACATCTGTTCAAAAATTTCTTCCTGAAATACCAGCTGTTATAGAATATGTAATATGCAAGCTTAATTGTTTTGCACCTGTAGCCACAACTACTGAGCCATTTGTCAATATAAGACCTTCTTGGACTACCACGGTCATATCACTACCAAAACCACTTCCAGGATTTAGCATGTCAGTTCAACAACTCCTCTAGATATTATGACGTGCAAGTAACTGACATAAAGGGATAATGTGTATTTGGAACTGAATTAACATGGAGACATAGATGTAAGGTTAGCCTAGTTTCAAAATAGCATCACACACACACAGTGAACAGGAAACAAATTTCTGTGGACTAAATAATCATGACTATGCCAGGGTTGAACTTCCAGTGACAACAAGAAAGGCAGTCACTATATCACAGAGAAGTGAAATACTCATACCAGGACTTGTAGTGTCTAGGACTAACTATTTATTCTAAAAGTATTGAAAAGTCACTGTTGTGATAGCATTTGTTCTGGTGTATTTTGATTATTAAAATGATAAACATCTTCTCTTTGATGTTTATCTTCATTATCAGTTTGTTTCTGAAGCAAGTTTTTATTTTTTACACTATTAGGAATTGATAGAAACCACATACTTTGAACACTTTCAGAACATCAAGAATCTTCACCCAAATTTAAACAGTAATATAGTGGATTCAGAATTCATCAAAGAATGTAAAAGTATTAACTTACACTCTAACTTCCTACAGCTAAATGTCTCCAACAATAGGTTAAGACATAGCACACAGTATCATGCTCCTCAGTTTATATTTCTCAAAACTGAAATTAATAATAAAAAACCAATTGAAAACCAGATTACAACATGACATTGAAGTCTCTATGAGTAAACTTAAAACTGAAGTTACATTTGTTGATTTTATCTGTCTATTAGAGTACATTAAAGGCCAAAATAACAAATATCACTTTGTAAAGAGAATTGATTAACCTAAGAAATCAAAAAATTAAAAGACCAAATGAACTCGGAGATAGTTCTGTTCAAGATCCCTTTAATATTATACACTCAAAACAACTAATGAAATGTTTTTTTCAGTTAGTAGATACAAATTAACCTTTGTTCATTTCTTCTCTCTTTTTGACATATTTTCTAAGAACAACTTGAGAAAGAAAACATCTATGAAAACATAGCCACTGAAATTCCAGGTTTGGCATTGAATTTTTACTCATTATATCTTTAATCATTTTGTTTTGCTCATTTCATTTACATAAACACCTTACTCATTCAATTTGACTGATATTACAAAAAACATTAACTATTTTTAAATTTAATCTTAACATTTGTTAATTATTTCACCTAGAACAGGAAGTATCATTGATACAACTTTTGTTGAAGTTTAATAATAAAATTTAATAATAATACAAAGAAAAAGAATTGGACATACAGGATGTTACACATACTTATGTTTAAGTTTAAATAAAACATGTAACAGGGAATACAGGATCTTCATAAAAGTTTTTTTTTGTTTTCAACTACAACATTAATCCCAACTTGTCTGAGTTTGGCCATTATTTTTGTACGCCAAGAGTTTTCACACCAAAGTGGCTGATGCAATCAGCAAATGCAGAGGACAAGCATCTCAGTGATAAGAATTCAAACACACCATATTCAGATTGCAAACCATACACACTATTCACCAGGCCCCATAAAACAATAGTGGACCATAAATACTGTAAGGCCCATGCAAGCATTGGTATCTACTCACATAGACCACCTCCTGGAAATTTTTTCCATCTCTACTTTAGACTATCTCATCCAACAAACTGTAAACAATATATATATACAAAACTAGTCCTTATCAGACAAGTATTTATCAGGCTATTCCTTAAACTCCATTAAATTTATTGTTTCTACTGCCTTTGTAAGCACCCCATTTCATATGTCTACTACCCTGTTTCAGCTGAAGATAACTCATGCTGCCAAAATTTATATATGCAAACTAGTCATACATTTTCATTATTAAGTTAGAAAAAACATGATTCAATGACATTATCAATTCTCTTAATAATATTGTACATCTTAATCAGATTCCTTTTCAATCCTCTTTCTCAAGAGAAACAGTAATTTAACTTTGATTTCTTATCTTTGACATATTTTGACATATCTTAACTTTTGTAAAATGACAACCTTTCCATCCCAAGTACCATACTGGTACTCTCTTCCCAATAATTCAATGTCTTTCCTAAGGTGGGGAGCTCAAGACTGTGTCGCAAATGAGTAACGTTAATTACCACAAGGACACCTATAGTGAAATACCCCATCTTGACAATGGAAACTGGTATAGTCAGGACAGGTGAAATGAATGCTTTCCATTACCCATGACCTGATGTAGATTTTAGAAAATAAGCACTCTCTTGGAGACAAACTTAGCAGAAATTTGGTGTTGAAAAAGAATGATCAGGGCATTAAAAATGCCATGCCTAACTGGAGAACATACCCAACAAAACATCTGAGAGTGCAGAGACCAAACAATGTATATTATCTAGTTAAACCAGTTCAGAGGCCCCAGCACATAACACAATACAAGACATACTTAATGGGAATAAACCCAAAATAGCAGGTCCAATGTGCAGAAGCAAAAAGTATTGATAGTTGATATAAGAAATAACTGTGTAACATTAGAGTGAATTATGACCAATCAATCCATGACAAGGAGGAAGAAATGGAAACATACCTGGCAAAATATGAAAAGTCCATGTATGTTGATGTGTAGTAAACAATTATCCACAAACCACAAGCTCAATATTAAGTTGTTTTTCAGAAATACACCTCTAGCCTAACATGGAAATATCTATGCCCTCTATGTTATTGAAATGACTGAGCCACTAAAGCAAGTCCTTGATAAAAAAAAAAACTCACAAAAGAATACAATTGATCCTGGAAGTTTCCAATCATTCCATAAAGTCCATTTAAAGAGGCACATGTGTGCACAGCCAAAAGAAGCCAGGATCCCCTAAAGCAAAAGAACCTCACATGCAGACTGTAAATGAGAAAAAAACAAATAAATTTGGTGATTAAAACATCCCATTGCTCTTATGCAAAGTAGTGAAGGCTAAGTCTGATAAAAGATGAAGAACACACACAGTTGCCAAGTATTGAGTATTTATGAGAAAAGACAATGACTGTAACTGTCTGTTTAATTGTATATGGCAAGAATTTTACTGTAAGAAGAGAATACTTATATCCACCACACAGTTTACAGGTAAATGTGTATTATCTTGAGAACTGTACCAAGAACTGTCATAAAATCAACATTGTAGAGTGAAATGAATAATTGTTAACTCTGATATCAAATTATCTTTTTTATCTTGATAAAATTATTGATTATCTTTTAAATAGAACATGGTAAAATATCATGGCATGAACACTTTCACCCTTACCATCTGCAAATGGTTAAAACTATGCCAAGTGTCTGGAAAGTGTATTGTAAAATTACACATACTCAAAATTTTGAATGAAGTTATGTGTTTGTGTCTGTTTTCAATAAATATTACCTTATACTGAGCATAAATTAATATTATAAACGCCAGTTCAGAAACAAAAATGTTATTTTCCATGCCTTCTGTAAATTAACCTTTATTTTCCAGAGACACAACTGCAATATATTACTATAGCATCTTCTTAACAATGCTCAAAATAAAAAATGAAATACAGAAACAATCAAGTTTAAATACTTGCTAGTAATAGTCTGAACAGATATAGTTTGTTGTAATAACTGCTGTATATTTGATATTTTAAATATGAAAGAACTGTATTGGTGGTTTCCTGAATTTGCCTGAACTCATGGACCCACGGCCACAAATAACAAATAAAATATCCCAAAAAGAGATAATTTAGCCCAATAGTTGGACTAAGTATTAAAAAGTAATCCTACTATTAATACGACTCATAGACATACCGAATAATAGTCATATACTGATGATATTGTAATATTCTGTCATTTTCTGTTAGTGTTTCACAAATTACAATACAAACGGACTGTATTTCAGTGGCAGGCATGGGTATTAACCTTAAAATGACTTAATAAGGTCTAAATATTGTTCTCTGCTTTATTAGTAAGTGTTAATACCCCTACCAGTCGTCCTGGATACATTTTACTTCAAGTGGGTTTCTCCGAATACAGATGGACTTCTACGCCCAAGTTAGTTTTTAAAGTTTACACGAATACAGTCTCCCTAACACTCTAAGAAACTACCTATTGTTATTTTTTTAAGCCAAGGGAAACATATACTCACGACAATAGCAATTACAGAGAACACGCCAATTATAAGAATACTCCATAAACAGTATGAACACAATATCCACACGGAAAGCGCCATTATAATATTTGGTACTCATACGCCATCTATAAACAAATTTTATGTTATAAATAATTAGATATTAAAGTTAACATCTGAAGAAAACAGGCAAATTTTTCAACTGGTTCTGTAAATTACTTATATGACACCAAATATTTTACAAGTTTCAGTGTCATTCAATTAAAGTAATTTATTATAAAAAAAGGAAACATATCATTAACTTCAAATCCTTGATAAATCAAGCCAAGTGAGAGTTAGAACGATTTTTTTTGTATTCTGAAAACGGCTGAGTGGGTATAAGCACTTTAATTAAAATAAACTACAGAACAACGTTGCGATCCTCTTTGGTCATCTTCAGGTTAGTCGTCTTGAGAATGCGTTTTACTTCGTGGGTTCTCGTCATTTAAAATTTTATATTACCTAAATGAAAATTCTAAGTGGCGGTCCGGCAGCCAAGAGTGTTAATGCGTGACTCATACCTGAAGCGGGTTCGCATCCCCGTCGCGCCAAACGTGCTGCCCTTTCAGCGGTAGGGGCGTTATAATGTACGGTCAATTTGTTGGTAAAAGAGTAGCCCAAGAGTTGGCGGTGAGTAGTGATGACCATTCCCTCTAGTGCTATATTGCTAAATGAGGGACGACTAGCATAGATAGCCCTCGAGTAGCTTTGCGCGAAATTCAAAACAAACCAAACCATTGAGAAATGGATGGAGTTTCAAGTTCGGCTTCTATTTATATAAGGCTATCAGCAGAAATTTCAAACTGCATATTATCTTAAACTTCTCATGATCAATATCCTGAAGCTTAAGCAAGAGCAACTCGAATAACTTTGTGCTAAAGAATTTAATAACAGTATATTCCACAAACACGTTTAAAATGTTGCGATTGAAAAACAAAAACTATTAATTTGTACGTATTCTCCACCCAAGGTTGTATTAAAATGTATTAATAATAAACATGTGGGTTTTTCTCACAGCTGAGCCTACCGAGGGGAAGCAAACCCCTGATTTTAGCGTTGTAAATATGTAGACATACCGCTGTACTAGCGGCAGGCTTAATCATAAATAAATAAACTTAGTATTCTGAAAATTGTTTAATCTTGAAATCCAAGTTTAAGGGAGGTTTGATTTAACGTACACTTTGATCAACGTTTGTTATTAGGTTATGCTAGTTTCATCATCAGTAACACTGAAGACAAATTAACTAAAGAGAGATACGCTGGACCTATCTCATAGTGAAAAGTATCAAACACTTGTCGTCACTGAGAGATAAAACTATACACTAACTTCTCATCATATAGGTCTGGCTTATTTCTCCTTTAGTCAACTTGTGTTGTGGTTAGTGATGAGGAATGGAACTCTAAAAATATTATAATCTGATAACACACTTTGATCAAAGCATAAACTGAACTGAGTCTACTTGAACTTAGACTTCGAAATTTTCTGTATACTAATTTTATTTATTATAACTGTTATTGCATAATATAATGTGAAGAACTGAATAGTGGCCAATTCCATTTTTTCTTCACTTTACCTATCCAGTGTATAGGTTTTTCTCATAGTATCTCTAAAGCACATTCACACCAACAATAATATTTGTTATATTGTTTGTTTGTTTTAGAGTTAAGCACAAAGTTACACAATGGGCTGTGGTCTGCCCACCACGTGTATCGAAATCCGGTTTTTAGTGTGTAAGTCCGCAGATATACCACTGTGCCACTGGGGGGCTAAAATATATTAAACCTGAATAACAATAACAAAAACATACCTTAATAAACTATGCAAAATAAAACGAGAATTGTAACATTTTAGATAATTAAGTAACATTCATATAAGTTCTATCAGCAAAGATATTTGTTTAAGTACAGATTTTATTTCACTAACGTCATATCTAGAAAATAAATTAGCGTATCTGAACCAAGAGCTACTGAACCAACTTAATAATATTTAAAACACCTGACTTCCTTTATTTAAAGTGAAGCACAAATCTGCACCATGGGTTATCTGCGCTCGCTCACCACGGTTATCGAAACCTAACGTTTTAAGTCCGCTAACATATCACTGTGTTACTGGAGGAGACTACGTTTAGACTACTAGTGCTAGAATTCAGAAAGACTTTTTTCCCACAATCTCGGGGAGCTATAGAGAGGGGTAGGACAGATATTTGTTTTAAATTGAACCTTTATTTTCCTCTGAGTACATATATATATATATATACACCTTTTATTAAAAATCGAATATTGTTGTGGGGCCTTTAACCAACTAAATTAAAATTTGCTACGCAGTATATATGTATTTTCATCACCTTCAAGTGGGCGTATAGGTAAAGTACTTCCTCGTCCTTGAAAAGAAAGGTTTGTCATTCCGTCCTATATATCCTATACATATATATATATACTCGCCAATAATGCGCAATATCTACATACAACGCTCGTCATGATTTTGCAACGTATGAACTATATAACAAATATATTAAGGTTAGTTTGATTGTATTAACGTGCTAATTCAATAAAATGTTGCATCAAGCATTTTTAAGATTACGGTTA